>NC_057807.1:202600680-202621131 GCF_018294505.1 Triticum aestivum | reverse complement strand
GGATATGATTCAGCAGCTTCAAAACTCGCAACCACATCTTCAACATCTTCAGATTTTTCACCAGAAGTGTCAGAAACTGCCTCTTCATCACTAGCGGATGCATAGCCATCTCTCGTGAGCAACACTCTTTTCTCATTAGGACATTCACGCTTCATATGTCCCCTTCCTCCACACTTGAAACACTCTATGTCACTAGTGCGTCCGGTCGACTGTGCACTAGAATCAACCATCGACAGTCCTGATTTTGAAGCATCCTTTTGCACGGAACCATGAGAGCGATTTGATGATGTCGCCCTGGAGCTAGGACCGACATCCTCACTCTTATACTGCGAGCGTCGCCATGTGTTCAAAGTGGTAGTGGGAACAATGTTGACTTGGCGTCGCTTAATCTGTTGTTCCGCACGCACAGCTTGGTGCACAAGATCTTGTATGTTGTAGTAGACCACCATCTCAACACGATCCTGCACCTCGATATTTAGCCCGTTAAAGAAACGAGCCATAGTCGCCTCTGGATCCTCCGTTGTCCCTGTACGTATCATAAGCAATTCCATCTCCTTATAATATTCATCAACACTCATATTACCTTGAGAGAGCCGCTGCAACTTGTTGTACATATCTCTTTTATAGTGCTCAGGAACAAAACGTCGCCTCATGAATTCTTTCATACCTCGCCAAGTCGTCGGGCGATATCTTGAACGACAAATTTTATTCCACCAAATTAGCGCGTAACCGGTGAACTCAATTCCAGCAAGTTGAACTTTCTTCTCCTCGCTATAAGGATGGGCATCAAAAATTTGATCAACACGCATCTCCCACTCCAAATAGCCTTCTGGTTCGCACTTGCCGGAGAACGAAGGGATTGAAATTTTTATGCGCCCAATTCCATCGTCCAAAGGCACACGCACAGCTTGACCAACTCGGTCATGCACTCCACCATGAACGGATGTTTCGGGACGAGGCTCATAGTGTCGTGGTCGTGGCGCATACCCCGCTGCCTGGTCAACGCCGTCATCAAGACCATTATCTCCAACATGAGGTGCCGCCAAACGGCGATCATGCACGCCGGCATGTCCTTCGCGAGCCGCTGGTGCATAATGCAGTGGAGCAGCCGCAGCAGTCTGTGGTGGTGCAGAATTCGTTGCCGGCATATTGATGATGTCTGCCAAACCATCGAACCGAGTGATCAGGACATCTATCCTTTTGCCGAGCGCATCATGACATTGCTTGATGTAGTTGCATGTGTGGTCAAAACCATCCCGAATATTTTGAGGAATATCATCCGCGTACACTGGACGTACAATTTCCTGAGAATCAGCAACAACCTCGTCTTCCTTGTTGACTGAGGTCGACATCTTGATCAAGACAATACCGTGAACAACCTTAGCTCTGAATACCACTTGATAAAGACTCGACTAGATGGCGAGTCGTTCGTCGGCCCGACCTTTCATGGTACTAGCAGTGGCAATAAGAAATTTCGGTCAAGCGAAGATGCAAGACCGTAAGATCAAAACTAGCGTCGAGTAGATTAGATCAACTCCACGCGCAGCAGCAACAAAATCCTCACAGATCGGCAACAAAGATATTTGATGTTCCCCGACATGGGACGTTTTCTGTAGCTTTAGGTAACTCACGACTAAAAACCCATCTGATCTTGTTACACGGCCGTATCCTTTTATTTAAGGAGCGCGCAGGCTCTAAGTACTAACCGACCAGGACTCTGTTACTTGCCTAATCGGCAAGGTCTTTCCCTATTTAAAAACGCGTTAACCCCTAACAACTAGTAGTACTCCGTACTAGCACGTCCTAGTACTTACCAACTCTGACACGTTTTCTTAACTAAATACTAGAAGGCCGCACGCATAAAATATACTTGCTACATCTTGGTAACCTGATGCTTTTCGGATAGGTTCCTGGGTCGTGCACTGGGATTTATTTCCAAGGACTCTGGATAATAATTGATGAGGACCGATCCAATAAGAATTTGCTGTGGAGGCGTTCTGAAGTTGGGTTTCACATCATCTTCCGGTGGAATCTCATGTGCTATGGCGCCCATCATTTTCATATTAGAATTTGTAGCTTGATCAAATTTTGCTAATGTAGTAGTGGACGCATCATCCCCTCCTCCTTAAAACAAAACCGTCCTCGGTTTTGCGCTAAACTTCATGACCTTCTTTTCCAGTGAAACATTTGTATCTATTTTGATTTCTCCCGCAAACATAGTCCGCAACACACGTCGTCTTCCAGCATCCCAAAAGGAGTAAGTGTTGGACCAGCCTTCGTGTGTGGCACAACGGTCATATTGCCATGGTCTCCCCAGTAACAAATGACATGCATCCATTGGCAACACATCACAGATAATTGTATCGATATAGTCGCCAACAGAAAAACGGACACGCACCTTGTGAGTAACTTTCAGTTTGCCAGACTGATATAACCACTCAACACGGTGTGGCTGAGGGTGCTTCCATGCAGGTAACCCCAAAGCTTCCACCAATCCCTTACTGACTGCGTTGGTGTAGCTTCCTCCATCTATGATCAACTTACAATTAGTGTTGTTGATTTTGCATTGCGTTTGAAAAATATTCCACCGCTGCCCCTTATCCTCAATGCGATCTTCTTGCACCCGTTGCACCATCAAAGATGGATATGATTCAGCAGCTTCAAAACTCGCAACCACATCTTCAACATCTTCAGATTTTTCACCAGAAGTTTCAGAAACTGCCTCTTCATCACTAGCGGATGCATAGCCATCTCTCGTGAGCAACACTCTTTTCTCATTAGGACATTCACGCTTCATATGTCCCCTTCCTCCACACTTGAAACACTCTATGTCACTAGTGCGTCCGGTCGACTGTGCACTAGAATCAACCATCGACAGTCCTGATTTTGAAGCATCCTTTTGCACGGAACCATGAGAGCGATTTGATGCTGTCGCCCTGGAGCTAGGACCGACATACTCACTCTTATACTGCGAGCGTCGCCATGTGTTCAAAGTGGTAGTGGGAACAATGTTGACTTGGCGTCGCTTAATCTGTTGTTCCGCACGCACAGCTTGGTGCACAAGATCTTGTATGTTGTAGTAGACCACCATCTCAACATGATCCTGCACCTCGATATTTAGCCCGTTAAAGAAACGAGCCATAGTCGCCTCCGGATCCTCCGTTGTCCCTGTACGTATCATAAGCAATTCCATCTCCTTGTAATATTCATCAACACTCATATTACCTTGAGAGAGCCGCTGCAACTTGTTGTACATATCTCTTTTATAGTGCTCAGGAACAAAACATCGCCTCATGAATTCTTTCATACGTCGCCAAGTCGTCGGGCGATATCTTGAACGAAAATTTTGATTCCACCAAATTAGCGCGTAACCGGTGAACTCAATTCCAGCAAGTTGAACTTTCTTATCCTCGCTATAATGATGGGCATCAAAAATTTGATCAACACGCATCTCCCACTCCAAATAGCCTTCTGGTTCGCACTTGCCGGAGAACGAAGGGATTGAAATTTTTATGCGCCCAATTCCATCGTCCAAAGGCACACGCACAGCTTGACCAACTCGGTCATGCACTCCACCACGAACGGATGTTTCGGGACGAGGCTCATAGTGTCGTGGTCGTGGCGCATACCCCGCTGCCTGGTCAACGCCGTCATCAAGACCATTATCTCCAACATGAGGTGCCGCCAAACGGCGATCATGCACGCCGGCATGTCCTTCGCGAGCCGGTGGTGCATAATGCAGTGGAGCAGCCGCAGCAGTCTGTGGTGGTGCAGAATTCGTTGCCGGCATATTGATGATGTCTGCCAAACCATCGAACCGAGTGATCAGGACATCTATCCTTTTGGCGAGCGCATCATGACATTGCTTGATGTAGTTGCATGTGTGGTCAAAACCATCCCGAATATTTTGAGGAATATCATCCGCGTACACTGGACGTACAATTTCCTGAGAATCAGCAGCAACCTCATCTTCCTTGTTGACCGAGGTCGACATCTTGATCAAGACAATACCGTGAACAACCTTAGCTCTGAATACCACTTGATAAAGACTCGACTAGATGGCGAGTCGTTCGTCGGCCCGACCTTTCACGGTACTAGCAGTGGCAATAAGAAATTTCGGTCAAGCGAAGATGCAAGACCGTAAGATCAAAACTAGCGTCGAGTAGATTAGATCAACTCCACGCGCAGCAGCAACAAAATCCTCATAGATCAGCAACAAAGATATTTGATGTTCCCCGACATGGGACGTTTTCTGTAGCTTTATGTAACTCACGACTAAAAACCCATCTGATCTTGTTACACGGCCGTATCCTTTTATTTAAGGAGCGCGCAGGCTCTAAGTACTAACCGACCAGGACTCTGTTACTTGCCTAATCGGCAAGGTCTTTCCCTATTTAAAAACGCTTTAACCCCTAACAACTAGTAGTACTCCGTACTAGCACGTCCTAGTACTTACCAACTCTGACACGTTTTCTTAACTAAATACTAGAAGGCCGCACGCATAAAATATACTTGCTACATCTTGGTAACCTGATGCTTTTCGGATAGGTTCCTGGGTCGTGCACTGGGATTTATTTCCAAGGACTCTGGATAATAATTGATGAGGACCGATCCAATAAGAATTTGCTGTGGAGGCGTTCTGAAGTTGGGTTTCACATCATCTTCCGGTGGAATCTCATGTGCTATGGCGCCCATCATTTTCATATTAGAATTTGTAGCTTGATCAACTTTTGCTAATGTAGTAGTGGACGCATCATAATTTTGTCATTCGGAGCCCGTGTCGGACCCACAATTTCTCAAACTGCTCGCGGCAAGCGTCTGAATCCAGAAAATACTCCCCGCTTGAACGAGGAGGCTCGGAGTACACTCAGATACGGCCTTAAGCAGGACTTTTTGGCCCCGAAAGTCAAAGAACATCATTCGTCGCTGTTTTCAGACAAGTTTCTGAACCCATTGGCACTTCCTTTTGAAGGAAATTTGAGAGATTATGTTCCTTATAGACATTAGCCCCCCTGTAGGGACAAATGTACCTTTCTGCAGATGCTCTATGATCCGGGCAATCTCATTTGGTCGTAAATTGAAGAAAATTCAGCGGCTATATGCGTGTAACTCATGCGTGTGAAAGCCAAGAACAGAAGGGCATTCCTTGCATCGATCAGTATATATGTGGAAGCAATATCTCCACTATAGAGGACAAGAAATTTTGGGGCGGTTAGGCAAAAAGCGCACGTGAAAATGAAGTACTTTCAAGGACTGCCATAGAATGGACAGATGTTCACTAAAAGGGTAATAATTTTGTCATTCGGAGCCCGTGTCGGACCCACAAGTTCTCAAACTACTCGCGGCGAGCGTCTGAATCCAGAAAATACTCCTCGTTTGTGCGAGGAGGCCCAGAGTACCCTCAGATACGGCCTTAAGCAGGACTTATTGGCCCCGAAAGTCAAAGAACATCATTCGTCGCTGTTTTTCAGACAAGTTTCTGAACCCATTGGCACTTCCTTTTGAAGGAAATTTGAGAGATTATGTTCCTTATAGACATTAGCCCCCCTGGTAGGGACAAACGTACCTTTCTGCAGATGCTCTATGATCCAGGCAATCTCATTTGGCCGTAAATTGAAGAAAATTCAGCGGCTATATGCCTTATTCTCCTTGTTTTCGTCGGATGGCATGCTGTAACCTATGCACGTGAAAGCTAAGAACTAAAGGGCATTCCTGGCATTGGTCAATATATATGCGGAAACGATATCTCCACTATAGAGGACCAGAAATTTTGGGGCAGTCAAGCAAAAAGCGCACGAGAAAATGAAGTACTTTCAAGGACTTCCATAGAATGGACAGATGCTCACTAAGACGGTCATAATTTTGTCATTAGGAGTCCGTGTCGGACCCACAAGTTCTCAAACTGCTTGCAGCGAGCGTCTGAATCCAGAAAATACTTCCCGCTTGCGCGAGGAGGCCCGGAGTACCCTCAGATACGGCCTTAAGCAGGACTTTTAGGCCCTGAAAGTCAAAGAACATCATTCGTGTTGTTTTGTAGACAAGTTTCTGAACCCATTGGCACTTCCTTTTGAAGGAAATTTGAGAGATTATGTTCCTTATAGACATTAGCCCCCCGGTAGGGACAAACGTACATTTCTACAGATGCTCTATAATCCGGGCAATCTCATTTGGCCGTAAATTGAAGAAAATCCAGCGGCTATATGCCTTATTCTCCTTGTTTTCGCCGGATGGCATGATATAACTCATGCGTGTGAAAGCCAAGAACAAAAGGGCATTCCTTGCATCGATCAGTATATATGTGGAAGCAATATCTCCACTATAGAGGACAAGAAATTTTGGGGCGGTTAGGCAAAAAGCGCACGTGAAAATGAAGTACTTTCAAGGACTGCCATAGAATGGACAGATGTTCACTAAAAGGGTAATAATTTTGTCATTCGGAGCCCGTGTCGGACCCACAAGTTCTCAAACTACTCGCGGCGAGCGTCTGAATCCAGAAAATACTCCTCGTTTGAGCGAGGAGGCCCAGAGTACCCTCAGATACGGCCTTAAGCAGGACTTATTGGCCCCGAAAGTCAAAGAACATCATTCGTCGCTGTTTTTCAGACAAGTTTCTGAACCCATTGGCACTTCCTTTTGAAGGAAATTTGAGAGATTATGTTCCTTATAGACATTAGCCCCCCTGGTAGGGACAAACGTACCTTTCTGCAGATGCTCTATGATCCAGGCAATCTCATTTGGCCGTAAATTGAAGAAAATTCAGCGGCTATATGCCTTATTCTCCTTGTTTTCGTCGGATGGCATGCTGTAACCTATGCACGTGAAAGCTAAGAACTAAAGGGCATTCCTGGCATCGGTCAATATATATGCGGAAACGATATCTCCACTATAGAGGACCAGAAATTTTGGGGCAGTCAAGCAAAAAGCGCATGAGAAAATGAAGTACTTTCAAGGACTTCCATAGAATGGACAGATGCTCACTAAGACGGCCATAATTTTGTCATTAGAAGTCCGTGTCGGACCCACAAGTTCTCAAACTGCTCGCGGCGAGCATCTGAATCCAGAAAATACTTCCCGCTTGCGCGAGGAGGCCCGGAGTACCCTCAGATACGGCCTTAAGCACGACTTTTTGGCCCTGAAAGTGAAAGAACATCATTCGTCGTTGTTTTTTGGACAAGTTTCTGAACCCATTGGCACTTCCTTTTGAAGGAAATTTGAGAGATTATGTTGTGTATATACATTAGCCCCCCGGTAGGGACAAAAGTACCTTAGTGCAGATGCTCTATGATCCGGGCAATCTCATTTCGCCGTAAATTGAAGAAAATCCAGCGGCTATATGCCTTATTCTCCTTGTTTTCGCCGGATGGCATGCTGTAACCTATGCACGTGAAAGCCAAGAACAAAAGGGCATTCCTGGCATAGATCAATATATATGTGGAAGCGATATCTCCACTATAGATGACAAGAAATTTTGGGGCGGTTAGGCAAAAAGCGCACGTGAAAATGAAGTACTTTCAAGGACTGCCATAGAATGGACAGATGTTCACTAAAAGGGTAATAATTTTGTCATTCGGAGCCCGTGTCGGACCCACAAGTTCTCAAACTACTCGCGGCGAGCGTCCGAATCCAGAAAAAACTCCCCGTTTGCGCGAGGAGGCCCAGAGTACCCTCAGATACGGCCTTAAGCAGGACTTATTGGCCCTGAAAGTCAAAGAACATCATTCGTCGCTGTTTTTCAGACAAGTTTCTGAACCCATTGGCACTTCCTTTTGAAGGAAATTTGAGAGATTATGTTCCTTATAGACATTAGCCCCCCTGGTAGGGACAAACGTACCTTTCTGCAGATGCTCTATGATCCAGGCAATCTCATTTGGCCGTAAATTGAAGAAAATCCAGCGGCTATATGCCTTATTCTCCTTGTTTTCGCCGGATGGCATGCTGTAACCTATGCACGTGAAAGCTAAGAACTAAAGGGCATTCCTGGCATCGGTCAATATATATGCGGAAACGATATCTCCACTATAGAGGACCAGAAATTTTGGGGCAGTCAAGCAAAAAGCGCACGAGAAAATGAAGTACTTTCAAGGACTTCCATAGAATGGACAGATGCTCACTAAGACGGCCATAATTTTGTCATTAGGAGTCCGTGTTGGACCCACAAGTTCTCAAACTGCTCGCGGCGAGCGTCTGAATCCAGAAAATACTTCCCGCTTGCGCGAGGAGGCCCGGAGTACCCTCAGATACGGCCTTAAGCACGACTTTTTGGCCCTGAAAGTCAAAGAACATCATTCGTCGCTGTTTTTCAGACAAGTTTCTGAACCCATTGGCACTTCCTTTTGAAGGAAATTTGAGAGATTATATTCCTTATAGGCATTAGCCCCCCTAGTAGGGAAAAACGTACCTTTCTGCAGATGCTCTATGATCCGGGCAATCTCATTTGGCCGTAAATTGAAGAAAATCCAGCGGCTATATGCCTTATTCTCCTTGTTTTCGCCGGATGGCATGCTGTAACCTATGCACGTGAAAGCCAAGAACAAAAGGGCATTCCTGGCATAGATCAATATATATGTGGAAGCGATATCTCCACTATAGATGACAAGAAATTTTGGGGCGGTTAGGCAAAAAGCGCACGTGAAAATGAAGTACTTTCAAGGACTGCCATAGAATGGACAGATGTTCACTAAAAGGGTAATAATTTTGTCATTCGGAGCCCGTGTCGGACCCACAAGTTCTCAAACTACTCACGGCGAGCGTCTGAATCCAGAAAATACTCCCCGTTTGTGCGAGGAGGCCCGGAGTACCCTCAGATACGGCCTTAAGCAGGACTTATTGGCCCTGAAAGTCAAAGAACATCATTCGTCGCTGTTTTTCAGACAAGTTTCTGAACCCATTGGCACTTCCTTTTGAAGGAAATTTGAGAGATTATGTTCCTTATAGACATTAGCCCCCCTGGTAGGGACAAACGTACCTTTCTGCAGATGCTCTATGATCCAAGCAATCTCATTTGGTCGTAAATTGAAGAAAATCCAGCGGCTATATGCCTTATTCTCCTTGTTTTCGCCGGATGGCATGCTGTAACTCATGCACGTGAAAGCCAAGAACTAAAGGGCATTTCTGGCATCAGTCCTTATATATGTGGAAACGATATCTCCCTATAGAGGACCAGAAATTTTGGGCAGTCAAGCAAAAAGCGCACGAGAAAATGAAGTACTTTCAAGTACTGCCATAGAATGGACAGATGTTTACTAAGACAGTCATAATTTTGTCATTAGGAGTCCGTGTCAGACCCACAAGTTCTCAAACTGCTCGCGGCGAGCGTCTGAATCCAGAAAATACTCCCCGCTTGCGCGAGGAGGCCCGGAGTACCCTCTGATACAGCCTTAAGTAGGACTTTTTGGCCCTGAAAGTCAAAGAACATCATTCGTCGCTGTTTTTAGACAAGTTTCAGAACCCATTGGCACTTCCTTTTGAAGGAAATTTGAGAGATTATGTTCCTTATAGACATTAGCCCCCCCTGGTAGGGAAAACGTACCTTTCTGCAGATGCTATACGATCTGGGCAATCTCATTTGGCCGTAAATTGAAGAAAATCCAGCGGCTATATGCCTTATTCTCCTTGTTTTCGCCAGATGGCATGCTGTAACTCATGCGCGTGAAAGCCAAGAACAAAAGGGCATTCCTGACATCGATCAATATATATGTGGAAACGATATCTCCACTATAGAGGAAAAGAATTTTGGGGCGGTTAGGCAAAAAGCGCACGTGAAAATGAAGTACTTTCAAGGACTGCCATAGAATGGACAAATGTTCACTAAAAGGGTAATAATTTTGTCATTCGGAGCCCATGCCGGACCCACATGTTCTCAAACTACTCGCGGCGAGCGTTTGAATCCAGAAAATACTCCCCGTTTGCGCGAGGAGGCCCGGAGTACCCTCAGATACGGCCTTAAGAAGGACTTATTGGCCCTGAAAGTCAAAGAACATCATTCGTCGCTGTTTTTCAGACAAGTTTCTGAACCCATTGGCACTTCCTTTTGAAGGAAATTTGAGAGATTATGTTCCTTATAGACATTAGCCCCCCTGGTAGGGACAAACGTACCTTTCGGCAGATGCTCTATGATCCAGGCAATCTCATTTGGTCGTAAATTGAAGAAAATCCAGCGGCTATATGCCTTATTCTCCTTGTTTTCGCCGGATGGCATGCTGTAACCTATGTACGTGAAAGCCAAGACCTAAAGGGCATTCCTGGCATCGATCAATATATATGTGGAAACGGTATCTCCACTATAGAGGACCCGAAAGTTTGGGGCGGTCAAGCAAAAAGCGCACGAGAAAATGAAGTACTTTCAAGGACTACCATAGAATGGACAGATGCTTACTAAGCCGGTCATAATTTTGTCATTAGGAGTCCGTGTTGGACCCACAAGTTCTCAAACTGCTCGCGGTGAGCGTCTGAATCCAAAAAATACTCCCCGCTTGCGCGAGGAGGCCCGGAGTACCCTCAGATACGGTCTTAAGCAGGACTTTTTGGCCCTGAAAGTCAAAGAACATCATTCGTCTCTGTTTTTCAACAAGTTTCTGAACCCATTGGCACTTCCTTTTGAAGGAAATTTCAGAGATTATGTTCCTTATAGGCATTAGCCCCCCTGGTAGGGACAAACGTACCTTTCTGCAGATGCTCTATGATCCGGGCAATCTCATTTGGCCGGAAATTGAAGAAAATCCAACGGCTATATGCCTTATTCTCCTTGTTTTCGCCGGATGGCATGCTGTAACTCATGCGCGTGAAAGCCAAGAACAAAAGGGAATTCCTGGCATAGATCAATATATATGTGGAAGCGATATCTCCACTATAGAGGACAAGAAATTTTGGGGCGGTTAGGCAGAAAGCGCACGTGAAAATGAAGTACTTTCAAGGACTGCCATAGAATGGACAGTTGTTCACTAAAATGGTAATAATTTTGTCATTCGGAGCCCGTGTCGGACCCACAAGTTCTCAAACTACTCGCGGCGAGCGTCTGAATCCAGAAAATACTCCCCGTTTGCGCAAGGAGTCCCAGAGTACCCTCAGATACG
Organism: Triticum aestivum; assembly: GCF_018294505.1. Classification (NCBI taxonomy): domain Eukaryota; kingdom Viridiplantae; phylum Streptophyta; class Magnoliopsida; order Poales; family Poaceae; genus Triticum; species Triticum aestivum. The sequence goes on along the minus strand of NC_057807.1, from coordinate 202,610,059 downwards.
GCCTTAAGCAGGACTTTTTGGCCCTGAAAGTCAAAGAACATCATTCATCGCTGTTTTTTAGACAAGTTTCTGAACCCATTGGCACTTCCTTTTGAAGGAAATTTGAGAGATTATGTTCCTTATAGACATTAGCCCCCCTGGTAGGGACAAACGTACCTTTCTGCAGATGCTATATGATCCAGGCAATCTCATTTGGCCGTAAATTGAAGAAAATCCAGCGGCTATATGCCTTATTCTCCTTGTTTTCGCCGGACGGCATGCTGTAACTCATGCACGTGAAAGCTAAGAACTAAAGGGCATTCCTGGCATCGATCAATATATATGTGGAAACGATATCTCCACTATAGAGGACCAGAAATTTTGGGGCAGTCAAGCAAAAAGCGCACGAGAAAATGAAGTACTTTCAAGGACTGCCATAGAATGGACACATGCTTACTAAGACAGTCATAATTTTGTCATTAGGAGTCCATGTCGGACCCACAAGTTCTCAAACTGCTCGCGGCGAGCGTCTGAATCCATAAAATACTCCCCGCTTGCGCGAGGAGGCCCGGAGTACCCTCAGGTACAGCCTTAAGCAGGACTTTTTGGCCCTGAAAGTCAAAGAACATCATTCGTCGCTGTTTTTCAGACAAGTTTCTGAAACCAATGGCACTTCCTTTTGAAGAAAATTTGAGAGATTATGTTTCTTATAGACATTAGCCCCCCTGGTAGGGACAAACTTACCTTTCTGCAGATGCTCTATGATCCGGGCACCTCATTTGGCAGTAAATTGAAGAAAATCCAGCGGCTATATGCCTTATTCTCCTTGTTTTCGCCGGATGGCATGCTGTAACTCATGCGCGTGAAAGCCAAGAACAAAAGGGCATTCCTGACATCGATCAATATATATGTGGAAACGATATCTCCACTATAGAGGACAATGTTTGGGGCGGTTAGGCAAAAAGCGCACGTGAAAATGAAGTACTTTCAATGACTGCCATAGAATGGACAAATGTTCACTAAAAGGGTAATAATTTTGTCAGTCGGAGCCCGTGTCGGACCCATCAGTTCTCAAACTACTCGCGGCGAGCGTCTGAATCCAGAAAATACTCCCCGTTTGTGCGAGGAGGCCCGGAGTACCCTCAGATACGGCCTTAAGCAGGACTTATTGGCCCTGAAAGTCAAAGAACATCATTCGTCGCTGTTTTTCAGACAAGTTTCTGAACCCATTGGCACTTCCTTTTGAAGGAAATTTGAGAGATTATGTTCCTTATAGACATTAGCCCCCCTGGTAGGGACAAACGTACCTTTCTGCAGATGCTCTATGATCCAGGTAATCTCATTTGGCCGTAAATTGAAGAAAATCCAGTGGCTATATGCCTTATTCTCCTTGTTTTCGCCGGATGGCATGCTGTAACCTATGCACGTGAAAGCCAAGAACTAAAGGGCATTCCTGGCATATCAATATATATGTGGAAACGATATCTCCGCTATAGAGGACCAGAAATTTTGGGGCAGTCAAGCAAAAAGCGCACGAGAAAATGAAGTACTTTCAAGGACTGCCTGATAGAGGCAAAGGTGTCCCGTCTTTCGTTGAGATGATGGATATCGCTTTGGTGGCAGTCGACTTTGACGATCCGACTACGAACGTGCGTGGACGTCGCGCCTTAGCAATCGCTAAACCAACTCCGAGAGGTTATTGACCACGCCGAAGCACGATCAACCTGACCACAAGGGTCTGTTTCCTGCGAGCAAACGAAGAACAAGCAAGAAACTAAGATTGCAATCTGGATATTGCGAATATAAGATGAAAGCTTTATTGATCATGGTGGGGTTCTGTGACGCCTTTGTCTGGTCGTTGAACACAAACGAAGTACGCGAAGTTGCAGCTATGGCGAACTTTTAATCTAAACAAAACCCAAAGTCTAAACGATGCCCTAAGGGCTGTATATATGGAGGAAGAGGGGGGAATTTCGTGGCCCTTGGTGGAGGGGTCCGAAATCAACCCTATCTCTTGTTTCCCCACACATACGGACTCTAAAAATAGCCTATACTTATGTATTTCGAAATTACATGGGCCTGGCCCAATAATAAGGTGACGCAGCACCTAAAATAGCCTCGGGCGAAATTTATGAAGTGGCATCTTGTATATTTCGTCCAAGGCTTCATGCACCCATTATGGTGGCTTCAAAGTCCTGAAATCATCACTTGTAACTCCGTTCTTGTTCCCCTTGCGCATGCCATCGTCTCCATGCTTGTTCTTGCTCCAATGTTCATCCTTCTCCAAGCTAGGCCCTTCATTTGTAAGCAAAACAAATGTATCCAATTTAGGCAGCATCATATTCTCATGAACATTAGAATCATTACCAAGAAACGAAAGTACCTGGTAATTTAGTTGGCGTGCACGAGCTCTAGTAATTGGTCCAGTATGTATAGCAGCAGGGGCTATGGGTGTAACAATTGTATTGATGTCCTCATCATCCTCCCCTTCTTGAAATGAAGTCGTCCTCGACGGAAGTTCATCTTCCTCACCCAAATAAGGCTTCAAATCTGCAATGTTAAAAGTGGGACTAACCCCAAAATCTACAGGCAGCTCAAGTTTATATGCATTATCATTTATTTTCTCTAACACCTTAAAGGGACCATCAGCACGTGGCATTAACTTTGATTTGCGCAAATCAGGAAATCTATCCTTACGCAAATGTAACCAAACAAGATCTCCAGGTGCAAACACAACATGTTTTCTACCCTTATCTCCAGCAAGTTTATATTTAGCATTCATGCGCTCAATGTTTTCCTTAGTTAACTCATGCATTTTTAAAATCAATTCAGCACGTTGTTTAGCATCAAAATTAACCTTCTCCGAAGATGGAAGAGGCAACAAATCAATAGGTGCATGAGGTAGGAAACCATACACAACTTCAAAAGGGCACATCTTAGTAGTAGAATGCAATGAACGATTATAAGCAAATTCAATATGAGGCAAGCATTCCTCCCACATTTTCTTATTATTCTTCAAAACAGCCCTAAGCATAGTAGACAACGTTCAATTGACTACTTCAGTTTGTCCATCAGTTTGGGGGTGACAAGTAGTACTAAAAAGCAGTTTAGTCCCCAACTTAGCCCATAAACATCTCCAAAAGTGGCTAAGAAATTTAGTATCACGATCTGAAACAATAGTATTTGGCACACCATGCAAGCGAATAATTTCACGAAAGAACAAATCAGCAACATTAACAGCATCATCGCTTTTATGACATGGTATAAAGTGTGCCATTTTCGAGAATCTATCCACGACAACAAATATGCTATCCCTCCCCTTCTTTGTTCGAGGTAAACCTAAAACAAAGTCCATAGATATATCCTCCCAAGGAACACTAGGTACAGGCTGATAGAGGCAAAGGTGTCCCGTCTTTCGATGAGATGATGGATATCGCTTTGGTGGAAGTCGACTTTGACGATCCGACTACGAACGTGCGAGGACGTCGCGCCTTAGCAATCGCTAAACCAACTCCGAGAGGTTATTGACCACGCCGGAGCACGATCAACCTGACCACGAGGGTCTGTTTCCTGCGAGCAAACGAAGAACAAGCAAGAAACTAAGATTGCAATCTGGATATTGCGAATATAAGATGAAAACTTTATTGATCAAGGTGGGGTTCTGTGACGCCTTTGTCTGGTCGTTGAACACAAACAAAGTACGCGAAGTTGCAGCTATGGCGAACTTTTAATCTAAACAAAACCCAAAGTCTAAACGATGCCCTAAGGGCTGTATATATGGAGGAAGAGGGGGCAATTTCGTGGCCCTTGGTGGAGGGGTCCGAAATCAACCCTATCTCTTGTTTCCCCACACATACGGACTCTAAAAATAGCCTATACTTATGTATTTCGAAATTACATGGGCCTGGCCCAATAATAAGGTGACGCAGCACCTAAAATAGCCTCGGGACGAAATTTATGAAGTGGCATCTTGTATATTTCGTCCAAGGCTTCATGCACCCATTATGGTGGCTTCAAAGTCCTGAAATCATCACTTGTAACTCTGTTCTTGTTCCCCTTGCGCATGCCATCGTCTCCATGCTTGTTCTTGCTCCAATGTTCATCCTTCTCCAAGCTAGGCCCTTCATTTGTAAGCAACACAAATGTATCCAATTTAGGCAGCATCATATTCTCATGAACATTAGAATCATTACCAAGAAACGAAAGTACCTGGTAATTTAGTTGGCATGCACGAGCTCTAGTAATTGGTCCAGTATGTATAGCAGCAGGGGCTGTGGGTGTAACAATTGTATTGATGTCCTCATCATCCTCCCCTTCTTGAAATGAAGTCGTCCTCGACGGAAGTTCATCTTCCTCACCCAAATAAGGCTTCAAATCTGCAATGTTAAAAGTGGGACTAACCCCAAAATCTGCAGGCAGCTCAAGTTTATATGCATTATCATTTATTTTCTCTAACACCTTAAACGGACCATCAGCACGTGGCATTAACTTTGATTTGCGCAAATCAGGAAATCTATCCTTACGCAAATGTAACCAAACAAGATCTCCAGGTGCAAACACAACATGTTTTCTACCCTTATCTCCAGCAAGTTTATATTTAGCATTCATGCGCTCAATGTTTTCCTTAGTTAACTCATGCATTTTTAAAATCAATTCAGCACGTTGTTTAGCATCAAAATTAACCTTCTCCGAAGATGGAAGAGGCAACAAATCAATAGGTGCATGAGGTAGGAAACCATACACAACTTCAAAAGGGCACATCTTAGTAGTAGAATGCAATGAACGATTATAAGCAAATTCAATATGAGGCAAGCATTCCTCCCACATTTTCTTATTATTCTTCAAAACAGCCCTAAGCATAGTAGACAACGTTCTATTGACTACTTCAGTTTGTCCATCAGTTTGGGGGTGACAAGTAGTACTAAAAAGCAGTTTAGTCCCCAACTTAGCCCATAAAAATCTCCAAAAGTGGCTCAGAAATTTAGTATCACGATCTGAAACAATAGTATTTGGCACACCATGCAAGCGAATAATTTCACGAAAGAACAAATCAGCAACATTAACAGCATCATCGCTTTTATGACATGGTATAAAGTGTGCCATTTTCAAGAATCTATCCACGACAACAAATATGCTATCCCTCCCCTTCTTTGTTCGAGGTAAACCTAAAACAAAGTCCATAGATATATCCTCCCAAGGAACACTAGGTACAGGCAAAGGCATATATAAACCATGAGGATTGAGTCGTGACTTAGCTTTTTGACATGTAGTGCAGCGAGCAATAAAACGCTCAACATCCCGTCTCATCTTTGGCCAAAAGAAATGTGTAGCAAGTACGTCCTCCGTCTTCTTCACGCCAAAGTGTCCCATTAATCCTCCTCCATGCGCCTCCTGCAACAACAAAAGACGAACGGAGCTAGCTGGAATGCATAGCTTGTTAGCACGAAACACAAATCCATCGTTAACGACAAACTTGTTCCACATTCTTCCTTCTTTACAATTCTGCATTACATCTTTAAAATCAGCATCATGCACATATTGATCTTTGATGGTCTCGAAACCAAATATTTTGAAGTCAAGTTGTGAAAGCATAGTATAGCGAGGAGACAATGCATCAGCAATAACATTTTCTTTTCCCTTCTTGTGTTTAATGACATAAGGGAAAGTCTCAATGAATTCAACCCATTTAGCATGTCTACGATTCAGTTTAGCTTGACTTTTAATATGTTTCAAAGATTCATGATCAGAATGTATAACAAATTCTTTGGGCCATAAATAATGTTGCCATGTTTCTAAAGTCCGAACAAGAGCATATAATTCTTTATCATAAGTAGAATAATTCAGACTAGGCCCACTCAATTTTTCAGAAAAGTATGCAACAGGTTTGCCATCTTGTAATAACACACCTCCTAATCCAATTCCACTAGCATCACATTCAAGCTCAAAAGTCTTATTAAAATCAGGAAGTTGGAGTAAAGGAGCATGTGTCAACTTATCTTTCAATACCGTGAAGGCTTCTTCCTGTGCAGTACCCCAAAGAAAAGGCACATCTTTCTTTGTAAGCTCATTGAGAGGTGCAGCAATGGTGCTGAAATCTCTCACAAAACGCCTCTAGAATCCAGCGAGGCCAAGAAAACTCCTCACTTGTGTGACCGTTTTGGGCTGCGGCCAACTCTCAATAGCTTCAATCTTGGCTTTATCAACTTCAATTCCCTGTGGAGTAACAACATAGCCAAGAAAAGATACTCGGTCGGTGCAAAAGGTGCACTTCCCAAGGTTACCAAACAAACGTGCATCACGTAGAGCAATAAAAACAGCACGTAAATGTTCCAAATGTTCTTCCAAAGATCTACTATAAATCAATATGTCATCAAAGTAAACTACCACAAATCGTCCAATGAAAACACGTAAAACTTCGTTCATTAATCTCATGAAAGTACTAGGTGCATTAGTTAACCCAAAAGGCATGACTAACCACTCATATAATCCAAACTTAGTTTTAAATGCTGTTTTCCATTCATCTCCCAATTTCATACGAATTTGATGGTAGCCACTACGCAAATCAACTTTGGAGAATATTGTAGAGCCACTCAATTCATCAAGCATATCATCTAGCCTAGGAATAGGATGACGATAACGAATAGTAATATTATTAATGCCTCTACAATCAACACACATACGTGATGTACCATCCTTTTTCGGCACTAGAATAATAGGAACAGCACAAGGACTAAGGGATTCACATATATAACCTTTGTCGAGAAGCTCTTGTACTTGACGCATAATCTCCTTCGTCTCCTCTGGATTGGTACGGTATGGTGCACGGTTTGGCAGTGAAGCACCGGGAATTAAGTCAATCTGATGCTCAATCCCTCGAATAGGTGGTAATCCCGGTGGCACGTCTTGTGGAAAGACATCAGCGAACTCCTGCAAAATGTTAGTGACAACAGGAGGCAAAGAGGAAGGCACGTCCTCGAATGAAAATAATGCCTCTTTGCACACAAAAGCATAGCAAACAGATTTGCTGAAATCTAGCTCATCAATATCAGATTTGGTGGCAAATAAACATGCACTTTTCAATTTAATTTCAGAAGCAACACTAGATGGTTTATTATTAGGCTTCATTTGTTGCTCAAATTCTTTTGCCACAATCTGATTTTCACTCATATTCTTCTCCTGTTTTGCTTTATTAGCTCTATTAATATCATCTTTAAAAATGGAATCAGGAGTCATAGGAAGCAAAGTAATATTTTTATCCTTATGAACAAGAGTATAGTGATTGTTTCTACCATGGTGTACAGAGTTTTTATCAAATTGCCATGGTCTACCAAGTAATAAGGAACATGCTTGCATAGGTACCACATCACAATCAACATAATCAGCATATGTAGAGATACTAAAATGCACACGAACAGTACGTGTTACCTTAACCTTGCCGCTGTTGTTGAACCATTGGATGTAGTAAGGATGTGGATGTGGTCTTGTGGTGAGAGAAAGCTTCTCCACCATCTCCATGCTAGCCAAGTTGTTGCAGCTCCCTCCGTCTATGATGACGCGCATAGAACGTTCCTTCACAACTCCCTTGGTATGGAACAAATTGTGCCTCTGATTTTGCTCAGCTTGTGTGACCTGCACACTCAAAACACGTTGAGCAACTAAACATTCATACCTGTCAGCGTCTTCAGGAGCCATGTATTGCGTCTCATGATCAGAATCATCTCCACCATGTTCTTCACGTGTAATAAGAGCCAAAGTCTCCTCATCATAGTCACTAGCGGACTCATATCCACCATCCGCGGTAGCAATCATCACACGCGGAGATTTGCATTCCCTCGCATAATGACCTCCTCCCTTACAACGACGACAAATAATATCACTTGTGTGCCCTGTTGATGCCATGGAAGAAGAAGAACGATGTGCAGGCCCCGCAGGTGCGCTCTTGGCAGATAATGGTGGTTGTTCCTGTTTTCTTGTATCACGACTGTAGGAGGCACCTGATTGAGGTGCTGGTGCAGTTGAAGTAGAAGATGCACGCGGCGTCCATGAGGAAGGTCGGCCTGCAGAAAAGTTAGTTCGCGCCAATGCTTGTCGATCCTGCACTTCACGTTCAGCTTTACAAGCAAGATGGAATAAACGAGTGATATTAGTATACTCCTTATAGTCTAGAATGGTCTGAATCTCTCTATTTAATCCACCCAGAAAACGTGCAAGCATAGCTTCATTCTCCTCAACAATACCACATCTAATCATGCCAGTTTGTAATTCCTGATAATATTCTTCTACAGAATTTTTCCCTTGTCTTAAACGCAGCAATTTTTGAAGCAATTCACGTTGATAATATGGTGGAACCCAACGCGTACGCATAGCAGTTTTCAAAGCAGCCCAAGTAGTTGGAATAGGATATAATCTACAATGTTCAGACCACCATACACATGCAAAACTAGTGAAAGCACAAACGGCAGCAGCAACTCGTCTCTCCTCAGGATATTGTAAACATGTAAATCGTTGTTCAGTTTCTAACTCCCAAGTAAGATATATATCAGGAACATATCTACCCTCAAATGGTGGAATATTCAATTTCAGTTTAGGAATATGGACATCATCTCGTACCTGAGGTGGTGGTGCAGGCCTACCATTACGAATATATACCTGAGGTCGACCTGCTGGTGGTGGTACAGGTGGCTGCATGTAGTGTTGATTTTGATCAACCTCATCCTCATAATCTCCCACATAATCATCCTCCTCCGCATCAGCAGCAGGAGCCACAGAAGTATCAACAGCAGCACCAACAGTTTGGCCAAATGCAAGAGGAACACGGCTTGCTCGGCGGAGGTCTGCTTCGCGACGTGGAGGTAGTCATTGTTGTTGTTGTTGGAGAGGTGCGTTAGGTGCAGCGGGTGGTGGTGGTGGAAGACGTGTGAGCAATTCATTAAACTTGTTATCGAGCTTTGTTTCGAACGTCTTCTCAAGGCCAGTGATCTTCTCCATGGCCTCTTCAAAATTGTTCAGCACATCTTGCACCTGTTCAGTCATCATTTGCTGAAACTTATCATGAAGCTCCTTGTTCGATAAATTCTCCCAGTCAATCTCGTCGGCTTGTGATCCTGGCATGGTTAGCAGCAATAGAAACACACAAGAATATGATCCTACAGACTACTAAGAAGTGGTGGTGGTGTATCACAAATCCGTCAAGCAAATCTCAAATTCTTACCAGTTCTTACCCAGCAGCAGGCGGTGATCGGCAACCGTTGTAGTCAAAAACTCTCAAAGCTTGGATAGAGCGATTACCAGGGAGAGTCAAACACACGACGTAGATGTATGTGGAGCTGGGAAGGCTTATAGTATGGTAGCAAAAAGGGTCAGCAATAATCAATTCAGAGATGCAAAGTTGAATAAACGC
>NC_057807.1:202566996-202599824 GCF_018294505.1 Triticum aestivum | reverse complement strand
TCGACCAATTTTTTTTTTTTGACTGCCCGGACCCAAAAACTGGAAACGGGTCAAAAAAAACTTCCTATAATGGCACCTGTCTCAAAACACTCAGAAACACCTAAAAATAGGATAGCCAGAAAATTTTTCGAAAAATGCATTTTCGAAAAATTTTGGGCCTAAACGGAGCGTGGCTACCCGACTTTTTTTTTTCCGAAACCTACTCCGGCAAGGAAACACGAATCGGAAACTAGATGGATCTCGAAAACAACCCTAATAATCAAGGAACTCGGATTGGTGGTGGATATATGGTGGTGGTATATGGCAGCGGTGGTGGTAGTATATGGATATGGATCGGTGGTGGTATATGGACACGGATTGGTGGTGGTATATGGATACGGATCCGGAGCGGTGGTGGTAGATGGCAGGGGCGATGATGATGGTGCGGCGGCGGCGTGACAACTTATGACCAGAACTCGAAACTCTAAAAGACTAGACTCTAAGACCAGCAACTAGACACGACGATGCAACCGCAAATTCAACAAAGCAAAACCCTAAAAAGATTATGCAAAGGCTCAGATTGGTTCGGATATGATGAACTAACCCTAAATTTTTTTTGTGGCTTTTTCGTGGACTGTAGGTATGAAGAACAGACTCGATCTAAACTACGAAATACTGTAAAATCTCACCGAGCAACCTGGAAATCTGATACCACTTGATAGAGGCAAAGGTGTCCCGTCTTTCGATGAGATGATGGATATCGCTTTGGTGGCAGTCGACTTTGACGATCCGACTACGAACGTGCGTGGACGTCGCGCCTTAGCAATCGCTAAACCAACTCCGAGAGGTTATTGACCACGCCAGAGCACGATCAACCTGACCATGAGGGTCTGTTTCCTGCGAGCAAACGAAGAACAAGCAAGAAACTAAGATTGCAATCTGGATATTGCGAATATAAGATGAAAGCTTTATTGATCAAGGTGGGATTCTGTGACGCCTTTGTCTGGTCGTTGAACACAAACGAAGTACGCGAAGTTGCAGCTATGGCGAACTTTTAATCTAAACAAAACCCAAAGTCTAAACGATGCCCTAAGGGCTGTATATATGGAGGAAGAGGGGGGAATTTCGTGGCCCTTGGTGGAGGGGTCCGAAATCAACCCTATCTCTTGTTTCCCCACACATACGGACTCTAAAAATAGCCTATACTTATGTATTTCGAAATTACATGGGCCTGGCCCAATAATAAGGTGACGCAGCACCTAAAATAGCCTCGGGACGAAATTTATGAAGTGGCATCTTGTATATTTCGTCCAAGGCTTCATGCACCCATTATGGTGGCTTCAAAGTCCTGAAATCATCACTTGTAACTCCGTTCTTGTTCCCCTTGCGCATGCCATCATCTCCATGCTTGTTCTTGCTCCAATGTTCATCCTTCTCCAAGCTAGGCCCTTCATTTGTAAGCAAAACAAATGTATCCAATTTAGGCAGCATCATATTCTCATGAACATTAGAATCATTACCAAGAAACGAAAGTACCTGGTAATTTAGTTGGCGTGCACGAGCTCTAGTAATTGGTCCAGTATGTATAGCAGCAGGGACTGTGGGTGTAACAATTGTATTGATGTCCTCCTCACTGCCATAGAATGGACAGATGCTTACTAAGACGGTCATAATTTTGTCATTAGGAGTCCGTGTCGGACCCACAAGTTCTCAAACTGCTCGCGGTGAGCGTCTGAATCCAGAAAATACTCCCCGCTTGCGCGAGGAGGCCCGGAGTACCCTCAGATACGGCCTTAAGCTGGACTTTTTGGCCCTGAAAGTCAAAGAACATCATTCGTCGCTGTTTTTTAGACAAGTTTCTAAACCCATTGGCACTTCCTTTTGAAGGAAATTTGAGAGATTATGTTCCTTATAGGCATTAGCCCCCCTAGTAGGGACAAACGTACCTTTCTGCAGATGCTTTATGATCCGGGCAATCTCATTTGGCCGTAAATTGAAGAAAATCCAGCGGCTATATGCCTTATTCTCCTTGTTTTCGCCGGATGGCATGCTGTAACTCATGCGCGTGAAAGCCAAGAACAAAAGGGAATTCCTGGCATAGATCAATATATATGTGGAAGCGATATCTCTACTATAGAGGACAAGAAATTTTGGGGCGGTTAGGCAAAAAGCGCACGTGAAAATGAAGTACTTTCAAGGACTGCCATAGAATGGACAGATCTTCACTAAAAGGATAATAATTTTGTCATTCGGAGCCCGTGTCGGACCCACAAGTTCTCAAACTGCTCGCGGCGAGCGTCTGAATCCAGAAAATACTCCCCGCTTGCACGAGGAGGCCCGGAGTACACTTAGATACGGCCTTAGGCAGGACTTTTTGGCCCTGAAAGTCAAAGAACATCATTCGTCGCTGTTTTTCAGACAAGTTTCTGAACCCATTGGCACTTCCTTTTGAAGGAAATTTCAGAGATTATGTTCCCTCTAGACATTAGCCCCCCGGTAGGGACAAATGTACCTTTCTGCAGATGCTCTATGATCCGGGCAATCTCATTTGGTCGTATATTGAAGAAAATCCAGCGGCTATATGCCTTATTCTCCTTGTTTTCGCCGGATGGCATGCTGTAACTCATGCGCGTGAAAGCCAAGAACAAAAGGGCATTCCTGGCATCGATCAATATATATGTGGAAACGATATCTCCACTATAGAGGACAAGAAATTTTGGGGCGGTTAGGCAAAAAGCGCACGTGAAAATGAAGTACTTTCAAGGACTGCCATAGAATGGACAGATGTTCACTAAAAGGGTAATAATTTTGTCATTCGGAGCCCGTGTCGGACCCACAAGTTCTCAAACTACTCGCGACGAGCATCTGAATCCAGAAAATACTCCCCGTTTTTGCGAGGAGGCCCAGAGTACCCTCAGATACGGCCTTAAGCAGGACTTTTTGGCCCTGAAAGTCAAAGAACATCATTCGTCGCTGTTTTCAGACAAGTTTCTGAACCCATTGGCACTTCCTTTTGAAGGAAATTGGAGAGATTATGTTCCTTATAGACATTGTCCCCCCTGGTAGGGACAAACGTACCTTTCTGCAGATGCTCTATGTTCGAGGCAATCTCATTTGGCCGAAAATTGAAGAAAATACAGCGGCTATATGCCTTATTCTCCTTGTTTTGGCCGGATGGCATGCTGTAACTGATGCGCGTGAAAGCCAAGAACTAAAGGGCATTCCTGGCATCGGTCAATATATATGTGGAAACGATATCTCCACTATAGAGGACAAGAAATTTTGGGGCAGTCAAGCAAAAAGCGCATCAGAAAATGAAGTACTTTCAAGGACTGCCATAGAATGGACAGATGCTCACTAAGACAGTCATAATTTTGATATTAGGAGTCCGTGCCGGACCCACAAGTTCTCAAACTGCTCGCGGCGAGCGTCTGAATCCAGAAAATACTCCCCGCTTACGCGAGGAGTCCCGGAGTACACTCAGATACGGCCTTAAGCAGGACTTTTTGGCCCTGAAAGTCAAAGAACAGCATTCGTCGCTGTTTTTCAGGCAAGTTTCTGAACCCATTGGCACTTCCTTTTGAAGGAAATGTGAGAGATTATGTTCCTTATAGACATTAGCCCCCCGGTAGGGACAAACGTACCTTTCTGCAGATGCTCTATGATCCGGGCAATCTCATTTGGTCGTAAATTGAAGAAAATCCAGCGGCTATATGCCTTATTCTCCTTGTTTTCACCGGATGACATGTTGTAACTCATGCGCGTGAAAGCCAAGAACAAAAAGAAATTCCTGGCATCGATCAATATATATGTGGAAACGATATCTCCACTATAGAGGACAAGAAATTTTGGGGCGGTCAGGCAAAAAGCGCACGTGAAAATGAAATACTTTCAAGGACTGCCATAGAATGGACAGATGTTCACTAAAAGGGTAATAAGTTTGTCATTCGGAGCCCGTGTCGGACCCACAAGTTCTCAAACAACTCGCCGCGAGTGCGCGAATCCAGAAAATACTCCCCGCTTGCGCCTGGAGTCCCGGAGTACCCTCAGATACGGCCTTAAGCAGGACTTTTTGGCCCTGAAAGTCAAAGAAAATCATTCGTCGCTGTTTTTCAGACAAGTTTCTGAACCCATTGGCACTTCCTTTTGAAGGAAATTCGTGAGATTATGTTGCTTATGGACATTATCCCCCCTGGTAGGGACAAAAATACCTTTCTGTAGATGCTCTATGATCCGGGCAATCTCATTTGGCCGTAAAGTGAAGAAAATCCAGCGGCTATATGCCTTATTCTCCTTGTTTTCGCTGGATGGCATGTTGTAACTCATGCGCGTGAAAGCCAAGAATAAAAGGGCATTCCTGGCATCGATCAATATATATGTGGAAACGATATCTCCACTATAGAGACAAGAAATTTTGGGGCAGTCAAGCAAAAAGCGCATGAGAAAATGAAATACTTTCAAGGACTGCCATAGAATGGACAGATGTTCACTAAAAGGGTAATCATTTTGTCATTCGGAGCCCGTGTCGGACCCACAAGTTCTCAAACTACTCGCGGCAAGCGTCTGAATCCAGAAAATACTCCCCCTTTGCGCGAGGAGGCCCGGAGTACCCTCAGATACGGCCTTAAGTAGGACTTTTTGGCCCTGAAATTCAAAGAACATCATTCGTCGCTGTTTTTCAGGCAAGTTTCTGAACCCATTGGCACTTCCTTTTGAAGGAAATTTGAGAGATTATGTTCCTTATAGACATTAGCCCACCTGGTAGGGACAAACGTACCTTTCTGCAGATGCTCTATGATCCAGGCAATCTCATTTGGCCGTAAATTGAAGAAAATCCAGCGGCTATATGCCGTATTCTCCTTGTTTTCGCCGGATGGCATGCTGTACCTCATGCGCGTGAAAGCCAAGAACAAAAGGGCATTCCTAGCATCGATCAATATATATGTGGAAACAATATCTCCACTATAGAGGACAAGAAATTTTGGGGCGGTTAGGCAAAAAGCGCATGTGAAAATGAAGTACTTTCAAGGACTGCCATAGAATGGACAGATGTTCACTAAAAGGGTAATAATTTTGTCATTCGGAGCCCGTGTCGGACCCACAAGTTCTCAAACTGCACGCGGCGAGCATCTGAATCCAGAAAATACTCCCCGCTTGCGCGAGGAGGCCCGAAGTACCCTCTGATACGGTCTTAAGCAGGACTTTTTGGCCCTGAAAGTCAAAGAACATCATTCGTCACTGTTTTCCAGACAAGTTTCTGAAGTCATTGGCACTTCCTTTTGAAGGAAATTTGAGAGATTATGTTCCTTATAGACATTAGCCCCCCTGGTAGGGACAAATGTACCTTTCTGCAGATGCTCTATGATCCGGGCAATCTCATTTGGCCGTAAATTGAAGAAAATCCAGCGGCTATATGACTTATTCTCCTTGTTTTCGCCGGATGGGATGCTGTAACTCATGGGCGTGAGAGCCAAGAACAAAATGGCATTCCTGGCATCGATCAATATATATGTGGAAGCGATATTTCCACTATAGAGGACAAGAAATTTTGGGGCGGTTAGGCAAAAAGCGCACGTGAAAATTAAGTACTTTTAAGGACTGCCATAGAATGGACAGATGTTCACTAAAAGGGTAATCATTTTGTCATTCGGAGCGCGTGTCGGACCCACAAGTTCTCAAACTACTCGCGGCGAGCGTCTGAATCCAGAAAATACTCCCCCTTTGCGCGAGGAGGCCCGGAGTACCCTCAGATACGGCCTTAAGTAGGACTTTTTGGCCCTGAAAATCAAAGAACATCATTCGTCGCTGTTTTTCAGACAAGTTTCTGATCCCATTGGCACTTCCTGTTGAAGGAAATTTGAGAGATTATGTTCCTTATAGACATTAGCCCCCCTAGTAGGGACAAACGTCCCTTTCTGCAGAGGCTCTATGATCCAGGCAATCTCATTGGGCCGTAAATTGAAGAAAATCCAGCAGCTATATGCCGTATTCTCCTTGTTTTCGCCGGATGGCATGCTGTAACTCATGCGCGTGAAAGCCAAGAAGAAAAGGGCATTCCTAGCATCGATCAATATATATGTGGAAACGATATCTCCACTATAGAGGACAAGAAATTTTGGGGCGGTCAGGCAAAAAGCGCACGTGAAAATGAAATACTTTCAAGGACTGCCATAGAATGGACAGATGTTCACTAAAAGGGTAATAAGTTTGTCATTCGGAGCCCGTGTCGGACCCACAAGTTCTCAAACAACTCGCCGCGAGTGCGCGAATCCAGAAAATACTCCCCGCTTGCGCCTGGAGTCCCGGAGTACCCTCAGATACGGCCTTAAGCAGGACTTTTTGGCCCTGAAAGTCAAAGAAAATCATTCGTCGCTGTTTTTCAGACAAGTTTCTGAACCCATTGGCACTTCCTTTTGAAGGAAATTCGTGAGATTATGTTGCTTATGGACATTATCCCCCCTGGTAGGGACAAAAATACCTTTCTGTAGATGCTCTATGATCCGGGCAATCTCATTTGGCCGTAAAGTGAAGAAAATCCAGCGGCTATATGCCTTATTCTCCTTGTTTTCGCTGGATGGCATGTTGTAACTCATGCGCGTGAAAGCCAAGAATAAAAGGGCATTCCTGGCATCGATCAATATATATGTGGAAACGATATCTCCACTATAGAGACAAGAAATTTTGGGGCAGTCAAGCAAAAAGCGCATGAGAAAATGAAATACTTTCAAGGACTGCCATAGAATGGACAGATGTTCACTAAAAGGGTAATCATTTTGTCATTCGGAGCCCGTGTCGGACCCACAAGTTCTCAAACTACTCGCGGCAAGCGTCTGAATCCAGAAAATACTCCCCCTTTGCGCGAGGAGGCCCGGAGTACCCTCAGATACGGCCTTAAGTAGGACTTTTTGGCCCTGAAATTCAAAGAACATCATTCGTCGCTGTTTTTCAGACAAGTTTCTGAACCCATTGGCACTTCCTTTTGAAGGAAATTTGAGAGATTATGTTCCTTATAGACATTAGCCCACCTGGTAGGGACAAACGTACCTTTCTGCAGATGCTCTATGATCCAGGCAATCTCATTTGGCCGTAAATTGAAGAAAATCCAGCGGCTATATGCCGTATTCTCCTTGTTTTCGCCGGATGGCATGCTGTACCTCATGCGCGTGAAAGCCAAGAACAAAAGGGCATTCCTAGCATCGATCAATATATATGTGGAAACAATATCTCCACTATAGAGGACAAGAAATTTTGGGGCGGTTAGGCAAAAAGCGCATGTGAAAATGAAGTACTTTCAAGGACTGCCATAGAATGGACAGATGTTCACTAAAAGGGTAATAATTTTGTCATTCGGAGCCCGTGTCGGACCCACAAGTTCTCAAACTGCACGCGGCGAGCATCTGAATCCAGAAAATACTCCCCGCTTGCGCGAGGAGGCCCGAAGTACCCTCTGATACGGTCTTAAGCAGGACTTTTTGGCCCTGAAAGTCAAAGAACATCATTCGTCACTGTTTTCCAGACAAGTTTCTGAAGTCATTGGCACTTCCTTTTGAAGGAAATTTGAGAGATTATGTTCCTTATAGACATTAGCCCCCCTGGTAGGGACAAATGTACCTTTCTGCAGATGCTCTATGATCCGGGCAATCTCATTTGGCCGTAAATTGAAGAAAATCCAGCGGCTATATGACTTATTCTCCTTGTTTTCGCCGGATGGGATGCTGTAACTCATGGGCGTGAGAGCCAAGAACAAAATGGCATTCCTGGCATCGATCAATATATATGTGGAAGCGATATTTCCACTATAGAGGACAAGAAATTTTGGGGCGGTTAGGCAAAAAGCGCACGTGAAAATTAAGTACTTTTAAGGACTGCCATAGAATGGACAGATGTTCACTAAAAGGGTAATCATTTTGTCATTCGGAGCGCGTGTCGGACCCACAAGTTCTCAAACTACTCGCGGCGAGCGTCTGAATCCAGAAAATACTCCCCCTTTGCGCGAGGAGGCCCGGAGTACCCTCAGATACGGCCTTAAGTAGGACTTTTTGGCCCTGAAAATCAAAGAACATCATTCGTCGCTGTTTTTCAGACAAGTTTCTGATCCCATTGGCACTTCCTGTTGAAGGAAATTTGAGAGATTATGTTCCTTATAGACATTAGCCCCCCTAGTAGGGACAAACGTCCCTTTCTGCAGAGGCTCTATGATCCAGGCAATCTCATTGGGCCGTAAATTGAAGAAAATCCAGCAGCTATATGCCGTATTCTCCTTGTTTTCGCCGGATGGCATGCTGTAACTCATGCGCGTGAAAGCCAAGAAGAAAAGGGCATTCCTAGCATCGATCAATATATATGTGGAAACGATATCTCCACTATAGAGGACAAGAAATTTTGGGGCGGTTAGGCAAAAAGCGCACATGAAAATGAAGTACTTTCAAGGACTGCCATAGAATGGACAGATGTTCACTAAAAGGGTAATAATTTTGTCATTCGGAGCCCGTGTCGGACCCACAAGTTCTCAAACTGCTCGCGGCGAGCGTCTGAATCCAGAAAATACTCCCCGCTTGCGCGAGGAGGCCCGAAGTACCCTCAGATACGGCCTTAAGCAGGACTTTTTAGCCCTGAAAATCAAAGAACATCATTCGTCGCTGTTTTTCAGACAAGTTTTTGAACCCATTGGCACTTCCTTTTGAAGAAAATTTGAGAGATTATGTTCCTTATAGACATTAGCCCCCCTGGTTGGGACAAACATACCTTTCTGCAGATCCTCTATGATCCGGGCAAACTCATTTGGCCGTAAATTGAAGAAAATCAGCCGGCTATATGACTTATTCTCCTTGTTTTCGCCGGATGGCATGCTGTAACTCATGGGCGTGAAAGCCAAGAACAAAAGGGCATTCCTGGCATCGATCAATATATATGTGGAAGCGATATCTCCACTACAGAGGACAAGAAATTTTGGGGCGGTTAGGCAAAAAGCGCACGTGAAAATGAAGTACTTTCAAGGACTGCCATAGAATGGACAGATGTTCACTAAAAGGGTAATAATTTTGTCATTCGGAGCCCGTGTCGGACCCACAAGTTCTCAAATTGCTCGCCGCGAGCATCTGAATCCAGAAAATACTCCCCGCTTGCGCGAGGAGGCCCAGAGTACCCTCAGATACGGCCTTAAGCAGGACTTTTTGGCCCTGAAAGTCAAAGAACATCATTCGTCGCTGTTTTTCAGACAAGTTTCTGAACCCATTGGCACTTACTTTTGAAGGAAATTTGAGAGACTATGTTCCTTATGAACATTAGCCCCCCGGTAGGGACAAACGTACCTTTCTGCAGATGCTCTATGATCCAGGCAATCTCATTTGGCCGTAAATTGAAGAAAATCCAGCGGCTATATGCCTTATTCTCCTTGTTTTCACCGGATGGCATGCTGTAACTCATGCACGTGAAAGCCAAGAACAAAAGGGCATTCCTGGCATCAATCAATATATATGTGGAAACGATATATCCACCATAGAGGACAAGAAATTTTGGGGCAGTCAAGCAAAAAGCGCACGAGAGAATAAAGTACTTTCAAGGAAGGCCATAGAATGGACAGATGCTCACTAAGACGGTCATAATTTTGTCATTAGGAGTCCGTGTTGGACCCATAAGTACTCAAACTGCTCGCCTGCGCCAGGAGTCCCGGAGTACCCTCAAATTCAGCCTTAAGCAGGACTTTTTGGCCCTGAAAGTCAAAGAAAATCATTCATCGCTGTTTTTCAGACAAGTTTCTGAACCCATTGGCACATCCTTTTGATGGAAATTCGCGAGATTATGTTGCTTATAGACATTATCCCCCCTTGTAGGGACAAACGTACATTTCTGCAGATGCTCTATGATCCGGGCAATCTCATTTGGCCGTAAATTGAAGAAAATCCAGCGGCTACATGCCTTATTCTCTTTGTTTTCGCCGGATGGCATGCTGTAACTCATGCGCGTGAAAGCCAAGAACAAAAGGGCATTCCTGGCATCGATCAATATATATGTGGAAACAATATCTCAATTATAGAGGACAATAAATTTTGGGGCGGTTAGGCAAAGAGCGCATGAGAAAATGAAGTACTTTCAAGGACTGCCATAGAATGGACAGATGTTCACTAAAACGGTCATAATTTTGTCATTCGGAGTCCGTGTCGGACCCACTAGTTCTCAAACTGCTCGCGGCGAGCGTTCGAATCCAGAAAATACTCCCCGCTTGCGCCAGGGGACCCGGAGTGCCCTCAAATACGGCCTTAAGCAGAACTTTTTGGCCCTGAAAGTCAAAGAACATCATTCGTCGCAGTTTTTCAGACAAGTTTCTGAACCCATTGGCACTTCCTTTTGAAGGAAATCCGGGAGGTTATGTTGCTTATAGACATTAGCCCCCCTCGTAGGGACAAACGTACCTTTCTGCAGATGCTCTATGATCCGGGCAATCTGATTTGGTCGTAAATTGAAGAAAATCCAGCGGCTATATGCCTTATTCTCCTTGTTTTCGCCGGATGGCATGCTGTAACTCATGCGCGTGAAAGCCAAGAACAAAAGGGCATTGCTGGCATCGATCAATATATATGTGGAAACGATATCTCCACTATAGAGGACAATGTTTGGGGCGGTTAGGCAAAAAGCGCACGTGAAAATGAAGTACTTTCAAGGAGTGCCATAGAATGAACAGATGCTCACTAAGACGGTCATAATTTTGTCATTAGGAGTTCGTGTCTGACCCATAAGTACTCAAACTGCTCGCGGCGAGCGCGCGAATCCAAAAAAATACTCCTCGCTTGCGCCAAGAGTCCCGGAGTACCCTCAAATTCAGCCTTAAGCAGGACTTTTTGGCCCTAAAAGTCAAAGAAAATCATTCGTCGCTGTTTTTCAGACAAGTTTCTGAACCCATTGGCACTTCCTTTTGAAGGAAATTTGCGAGATTATGTTGCTTATAGTCATTATCCCCCCTGGTAAGGCCAAACGTACCTTTCTGTATATGCTCTATGATCCGGGCATTCTCAATTGGCCATAAATTGAAGAAAATCCAGCGGCTATATGCCTTATTCTCCTTGTTTTCGCTGGATGGCATGCTGTAACTCATGCGCGTGAAAGCCAAGAACAAAAGGGCATTCCTGGCATCGATCAATATATATGTGGAAACAATACCTCCACTATAGAGGACAAGAAATTTTGGGGCGGTAAGGCAAAGAGCACACGGGAAAATGAAGTACTTTCAAGGACAACCATAGAATGGACAGATGTTCACTAAAACAGTCATAATTTTGTCATTCGGAGTCCGTGTCGGACCCACAAGTTCTCAAACTGCTCGCGGCGAGCGTCTAAATCCAGAAAATACTACTCGCTTGTGCTACAAGACCCGGAGTGCCCTAAAATACGGCCTTAAGCAGGACTTTTTGGCCCTGAAAGTCAGAGAACATCATTCATCGCTATTTTTCACACAACTTTCTGAACCCATTGGCACTTCCTTTTGAAGGAAATCCGAGAGATTATGTTGCTTATAGACATTTGCCCCCCTCGTAGGGACAAACGTACCTTTTTGCAGATGCTCTATGATCCGGCAATCTCATTTGGTCGTAAATTGAAGAAAATCCAGCGGCTATATGCCTTATTCTCCTTGTTTTCGCCGGATGGCATGCTGTAACTCATGCGCGTGAAAGCCAAGAACAAAAGGGCATTCCTGGCATCGATCAATATATATGTGGAAACGATATCTCCACTATAGACGATAAGAAATTTTGGGGCGGTTAGGCAAAAAGCGCACGTGAAAATGAAGTAATTTCAAGACTGCCATAGAATGGATAGATGTTCACTAAAAGGGTAATAATTTTGTCAGTCGGAGCCTTTGTCGGACCCACAAATTCTCAAACTCCTCGTAGCGAGCGTGTGAATCCAGAAAATACTCCCAGCTTGCGCGAGGTGGCCCAGAGTACCCTCAGATACGGCCTTAAGCAGGACTTTCTGGCCCTAAAAGTCAAAGAATATCATTCGTCGCTGTTTTTTAGACAAGTTTCTGAACCCATTGGCACTTACTTTTGAAGGAAATTTGAGAGATTATGTTCCTTATAGACATTAGCCCCCCTGGTAGGGACAAACGTACCTTTCTGTAGATGCTCTATGATCCGGGCAATCTCATTTGGCCATAAATTGAAGAAAATCCAGCGGCTATATGCCTTATTCTCCTTGTTTTCGCCGGAGGGCATGCTGTAACTCATGCGCGTGAAAGCCAAGAACAAAAGGGCATTCCTGGCATCGATCAATATATATGTGGAAACAATATCTCCATTATAGAGGACAAGAAATTTGGGGGCGGTTAGGCAAAGAGCGCACGAGAAAATGAAGTACTTTCAAGGACTGCCATAGAATGGACAGATGTTCACTGAAACGGTCATAATTTTGTCATTCGGAGTCCGTGTCGGACCCACAAGTTCTCAAACTGCTCACGGCGAGCATTCGAATCCAGAAAATACTCCCCGCTTGCGCCAGGAGACCCGGAGTGCCCTCAAATACGGCCTTATGCAGGACTTTTTGGCCCTGAAATTCAAAGAACATCATTCGTCCCTGTTTTTCAGACAAGTTTCTGAACCCATTGGCACTTCCTTTTGAAGGAAATCCGAGAGATTATGTTGCTTATAGACATTAGCCCCCCTCGTAGGGATAAACGTACCTTTCTGCAGATGCTCTATGATCCGGGCAATCTCATTTGGTCGTAAATTGAAGAAAATCCAGCGGCTATATGCCTTATTCTCCTTGTTTTCACCGGATGGCATGCTGTAACTCATGCGCGTGAAAGCCAAGAACAAAAGGGCATTGCTGGCATCGATCAATGTATATGTGGAAACGATATCTCCACTATAGAGGACATGAAACTTTGGGGTGGTTAGGCAAAAAGCGCACGTGAAAATGAAGTACTTTCAAGGACTGCCATAGAATGGACAGATGTTCACTAAAAGGGTAATAATTTTGTCATTCGGAGCCCGTGTCAGACTCACAAGTTCTCAAACTGCTCACGGCGAGCGTGTGTATCCAGAAAATACTCCCCGCTTGCGCGAGGAGGCCCAGAGTACCCTCAGATACGGCCTTAAGCAGGACTATTTGGCCCTGAAAGTCAAAGAACATCATTCGTCGTTGTTTTTTTTTGACAAGTTTCTGAACCCATTGGCACTTACTTTTGAAGGAAATTTGAGAGATTATGTTCCTTATAGACATTAGCCCCCCTGGTAGGGACAAACATACCTTTCTGCAGATGCTGTATGATCCTGGCAATCTCATTTGGCCATATATTGAAGAAAATCCAGCGGCTATATGCCTTATTCTCCTTGTTTTCGCCGGATGGCATGCTGTAACTCATGCACGTGAAAGCCAAGAACTAAAGGGCATTCCTGGCATCGGTCAATATATAAGTGGAAACGATATTTCCACAATAGAGACAAGAAATTTTGGGGCAGTCAGGCAAAAAGCGCACGAGAAAATGAAGTACTTTCAAGGACTGCCATAGAATGGACAGATGCTCACTAAGACCCATAAGTACTCAAACTGCTCGCGGCGAGCGCGCGAATCCAAAAAAAATACTCCTCGCTTGCGCCAGGAGTCCCTGAGTACCCTCAAATTCAGCCTTAAGCAGGACTTTTTGGCCCTGAATGTCAAAGAAAATCATTCGTCGCTGTTTTTCAGACAAGTTTCTGAACCCATTAGCACTTCCTTTTGAAGGAAATTCGTGAGATTATGTTGCTTATAGACATTATCCCCCCTGGTAGGGACAAACATACCTTTCTGTAGATGCTCTATGATCCGGGCAATTTCATTTGGCTGTAAATTGAAGAAAATCCAGCGGATATATGCCTTATTCTCCTTGTTTTCGCTGGATGGCATGCTGTAACTCATGCGCGTGAAAGCCAAGAACAAAAGGGCATTCCTGGCATCGATCAATATATAGGTAGAAACAATATCTCCACTATAGAGGACAAGAAATTTTGGGGCGGTTAGGCAAAGAGCGCACGGGAAAATGAAGTACTTTCAAGGACTACCATAGAATGGACAGATGTTCAATAAAACGGTCATAATTTTGTCGTTCGGAGTCCGTGTCGGACCCACAAGTTCTCAAACTGCTCACGGCGAGCGTCTGAATCTAGAAAATACTCCCCGCTTGTGCCAGGAGACCCGGAGTGCCCTCAAATACGGCCTTAAGCAGGACTTTTTGGCCCTGAAAGTCAAAGAACATCATTCATCGCTGTTTTTCAGACAAGTTTTTGAACCCATTGGCACTTCCTTTTGAAGGAAATCCGAGAGATTATGTTGCTTATAGACATTATCCCTCCTCATACGGACAAACGTATCTTTCTGCAGATGCTCTATGATCCGGGCAATCTCATTTGGTCGTAAATTGAAGAAAATCCAGCGGCTATATACCTTATTCTCCTTGTTTTCGTCGGATGGCATGTTGTAACTCATGCGCGTGAAAGCCAAGAACAAAAGGGCATTCCTGGCATCGATCAATATATATGTGGAAACGATATCTCCACTATAGAGGACAAGAAATTTTGGGACGGTTAGGCAAAAAGCGCACGAGAAAATGAAGTACTTTCAAGGACTGCCATAGAATGGACAGATGCTCACTAACACGGTCATAATTTTGTCATTAGGAGTCCGTGTTGGACCCATAAGTACTCAAACTGCTCGCGGCGAGCGCGCGAATCCAAGAAAACTCTCCTCGCTTGCGCCAGGAGTCCCGGAGTACCCTCAAATTCAGCCTTAAGCAGGACTTTTTGGCCCTGAAAGTCAAAGAAAATCATTCGTTGCTGTTTTTCAGACAAGTTTCTGAACCCATTGGCACTTCCTTTTGAAGGAAATTTGCGAGATTATGTTGCTTATAGACATTATCCCCCCTGGTAAGGACAAATGTACCTTTCTGTAGATGCTCTATGACCCGGGCATTCTCAATTGGCCGTAAATTGAAGAAAATCCAGCGGCTATATGCCTTATTCTCCTTGTTTTCGCTGGATGGCATGCTGTAACTCATGCGCGTGAAAGCCAAGAACAAAAGGGCATTCCTGGCATCGATCAATATATATGTGGAAACAATATCTCCACTATAGAGGACAAGAAATTTTGGGGCGGTTAGGCAAAGAGCACACGGGAAAATGAAGTACTTTCGAGGACAACCATAGAATGGACAGATGTTCACTAAAACGGTCATAATTTTGTCATTCGGAGTCCGTGTCGGACCCATAAGTTCTCAAACTGCTCGCGGCGAGCGTCTGAATCCAGAAAATACTCCTCGCTTGCGCTAGGAGACCCGGAGTGCCCTCAAATACGGCCTTAAGCAGGACTTTTTGCCCCTGAAAGTCAAAGAACATCATTCGTCGCTGTTTTTCAGACAAGTTTCTGAACCCATTGGCACTTCCTTTTGAAGGAAATCCGAGAGATTATGTTTCTTATAGACATTATCCCCCCTCGTAGGGACAAACGTACCTTTCTGTAGATGCTCTATGATCCAAGCAATCTCATTTGGTCGTAAATTGAAGAAAATCCAGCGGCTATATGCCTTATTCTCCTTGTTTTTGCCGGATGGCATGCTGTAACTCATGCACGTGAAAGCCAAGAACTAAAGGGCATTCCTGGCATCGGTCAATATATATGTGGAAACTATATCTCCACTATAGAGACAAGAAATTTTGGGGCAGTCAGGCAAAAAGCGCACGAGAAAATGAAGTACTTCCAAGCACTGCCATAGAATGGACATATGCTCACTAAGACGGTCATAATTTTGTCATTAGGAGTCCGTGTCGGACCCATAAGTACTCAAACTACTCGTGGCAAGCGTGCGAATCCAATAAAATACTCCTCGCTTGCGCCAGGAGTCCTGGAGTACCCTCGAATTCAGCCTTAAGCAGGACTTTTTGGCCCTGAAAGTCAAAGAACATCATTCGTCGCTATTTTTCAGACAAGTTTCTGAACCCATTGGCACTTCCTTTTGAAGGAAATTCACGATATTATGTTGCTTATAGACATTATCCCCCTGGTAGGGACAATCGTACCTTTTTGTAGATGCTCTATGATCCGGGCAATCTCATTTGGCCGTAAATTGAAGAAAATCTAGCGGCTATATGCCTTATTCTCCTTGTTTTCGCCGGATGGCATGCTGTAACTCAAGCGCCTGAAAGCCAAGAACAAAAGGGCATTCCTGGCATGGATCAATATATATGTGGAAACAATATCTCCACTATAGAGGACAAGAAATTTTGGGGCGGTTAGACAAAGAGCGCATGGGAAAATGAAGTACTTTCAAGGACTGCCATAGAATGGACAGATGTTCACTAAAACGGTCATAATTTTGTCATTCGGAGTCCGTGTCGGACCCACAAGTTCTCAATCTGCTCGCGGCGAGCGTCCGAATCCAGAAAATACTCCCCGCTTGCGCCAGGAGACCCAGAGTGCCCTCAAATACGGCCTTATGCAGGACTTTTTGGCCCTGAAAGTCAAAGAACATCATTCGTCGCTGTTTTTCAAACAAGTTTCTGAACCCATTGGCACTTCCTTTTGAAGGAAATCCGACAGATTATGTTGCTTATAGACATTAGCCCCCCTCGTAGGGACTAACGTACCTTTCCGCAGATGCTCTATGATCCGGCAATCTCATTTGGTCGTAAATTGAAGAAAATCCAGCGGCTATATGCCTTATTCTCCTTGTTTTCGCCGGATGGCATGCTGTAACTCATGCGCGTGAAAGCCAAGAACAAAAGGGCATTCCTGGCATCGATCAATATATATGTGGAAGCGATATCTCCACTATAGAGGACAAGAAATTTTGGGGCGGTTAGGCAAAAAGCGCACGTGAAAATGAAGTAATTTCAAGGACTGCCATAGAATGGACAGATGTTCACTAAAAGGGTAATAATTTTGTCAGTCGGAGCCTTTGTCGGACCCACAAATTCTCAAACTGCTCGCAGCGAGCGTGTGAATCCAGAAAATACTCCTAGCTTGCGCGAGGTGGCCCAGAGTACCCTCAGATACGGCCTTAAGCAGGACTTTTTGGCCCTAAAAGTCAAAGAATATCATTCGTCGCTGTTTTTTAGACAAGTTTCTGAACCCATTGGCACTTACTTTTGAAGGAAATTTGAGAGGTTATGTTCCTTATAGACATTAGCCCCCCTGGTACGGACAAACGTACCTTTCTGCAGATGCTCTATGATCCGGGCAATCTCATTTGGCCGTAAATTGAAGAAAATCCAGCGGCTATATGCCTTATTCTCCCTCTTTTCGTCGGATGGCATGCTGTAACTCATGCACGTGAAAGCCAAGAACTAAAGGGCATTCCTGGCATTGGTCAATATATATGTGGAAACGATATCTCCACTATAGAGGACAAGAAATTTTGGGGCAGTCAGGCAAAAAGCGCACGAGAAAATGAAGTACTTTCAAGGACTGCCATTGAATGGACATAGGCTCAGTAAGACGGTCATAATTTTGTCATTAGGAGTCCGTGTCGGACCCATAAGTACTCAAACAGCTCGCGGCGAGCGCGCGGATCCAAAAAAATACTCCTCGCTTTCGCCAGGAGTCCCGGAGTACCCTGAAATTCAGCCTTAAGAAGGACTTTTTGGCCCTGAAAGTCAAAGAACATCATTCGTCGCTGTTTTTCAGACAAGTTTCTGAACCCATTGGCACTTACTTTTGAAGGAAATTGGAGAGATTATGTTCCTTGTAGACATTAGCCCCCCTGGTAGGGACAAACGTACCTTTTTGCAGATGCTCTATGATCCGGGCAATCTCATTTGGCCGTAAATTGCAGAAAATCCAGCGGCTATATGCCTTATTGTCCTAGTTTTCGCCGGATGGCATGCTGTAACTCATGCGCGTGAAAGCCAAGAACAAAAGGGCATTCCTGGCATCGATCAATATATATGTGGAAACAATATCTCCACTATAGAGGACAAGAAATTTTGGGGCGGTTAGGGAAATAGCACACGGGAAAATGAAGTACTTTCAAGGACTGCCATAGAATGGATAGATGTTCACTAAAACGGTCATAATTTTGTCATTCGGAGTCCGTGTTGGACCCACAAGTTCTCAAACTGCTCGCGGCGAGCGTGTGAATCCAGAAAATACTCCCCTCTTGCGCGAGGAGGCCCAGAGTACCCTCAGATACGGCCTTAAGCAGGACTTTTTGGCCCTGAAAGTCAAAGAACATCATTCGTCGCTGTTTTTCAGACCAGTTTCTGAACCCATTGGTACTTACTTTTGAATGAAATTTGAGAGATTATGTTCCTTATAGACATTAGCCCCCCTGGTAGGGACAAACGTACCTTTCTGCAGATGCTCTATGATACGGGCAATCTCATTTGGCTTTAAATTTAAGAAAATCCAGCGGCTATATGCCTTATTCTCCTTGTTTTCGCCGGATGGCATGCTGTTACTCATGCACATGAAAGCCAAGAACTAAAGGGCATTCCTGGCATTGGTCAATATATATGTGGAAACGATATTTCCACTATAGAGGACAATAAATTTTGGGGCAGTCAGGCAAAAAGCGCACGAGAAAATGAAGTACTTTCATTCGGAGCCTGTGTCGGTCCCACAAGTTCTCAAACTGCTCACGGTGAGCGTCCGTATCCAGAAAATACTCCCCGCTTAAGCCAGGAGGCCCGGAGTACCCTCAAATACGGCCTTAAGCAGGACTTTTTGGCCCTGAAAGTCAAAGAACATCATTCGTCGCTGTTTTTCAGACAAGTTTCTGAACCCATTGGCACTTCCTTTTGAAGGAAATTCGCGAGATTATGTTTCTTATAGACATTATCCCCCCTGATAGGGATAAACGTACCTTTCTGCATATGCTCTATGATCCGGGCAATCTCATTTGGCCGTAAATTGAAGAAAATCCAGCGGCTATATGCCTTATTCTCCTTGTTTTCGCCGGATGGCATGCTGTAACTCATGCGCGTGAAAGCCATGAACAAAAGGGTATTCCAGGCATCGATCAATATATATGTGGAAACGATATCTCCACTATACAGGACAAGAAATTTTGGGGCAGTCAGGCAAAAAGCGCACGAGAAAATGAAATACTTACAAGGACTGTCATAGAATGGACAGATGCTCACTAAGACGGTCATAATTTTGTCATTAGGAGTCCGTGTCGGACCCATAAGTACTCAAACTGCTCGTGACGAGCGCGCGGATCCGAAAAAGTACTCCGTGCTTGCGCCAGGAGGCCCGGAGTACCCTCAAATTCAGCCTTAAGCAGGACTTTTTGGCCCTGAAAGTCAAAGAACATCATTTGTCGCTGTTTTTCCGACAAGTTTCTGAACCCATTGGCACTTCCTTTTGAAGGAAATTCGCGAGATTATGTTGCTCATAGACATTATCCCCCCTAGTAGGGACAAACGTACCTTTCTGCAGATGCTCTCTGATCCGGGCAATCTCATTTGGCCGTAAATTGAGGAAAATCCAGCGGCTATATGCCTTATTCTCCTTATTTTCGCCGGATGGCATGCTGTAACTGATGCGCGTGAAAGCCAAGAACAAAAGGGCATTCCTGGCATCGATCAATATATATGTGGAAACGATATCTCTGCTATAGAGGACAAGAAATTTTGGGGCGGTTAGGCAAAAAGCGCACGTGAAAATGAAGTACTTTCAAGGACTGCCATAGAATGGTCAGATGTTTACTAAAAGGGTAATAATTTTATCATTCGGAGCCCGTGTCGAACCTACAAGTTCTCAAACTGCTCGCGACGAGCATCTGAATCCAGAAAATACTCCCCGTTTGCGCGAGGAGGCCCGGAGTACCCTCAGATACGGCCTTAAGAAGGACTTATTGGCCCTGAAAGTCAAAGAACATCATTCGTCGCTGTTTTTCAGACAAGTTTCTGAACCCATTGGCACTTCCTTTTGAAGGAAATTTGAGAGATTATGTTCCTTATAGACATTAGCCCCCCTGGTAGGGACAAACGTACCTTTCGGCAGATGCTCTATGATCCAGGCAATCTCATTTGGTCGTAAATTGAAGAAAATCCAGCGGCTATATGCCTTATTCTCCTTGTTTTTGCCGGATGGCATGCTGTAATTCATGCATGTGAAAGCCAAGAACTAAAGGGCATTCCTGGCATCGGTCAATATATGTGTGGAAACGATATCTCCACTATAGAGGACAAGAAATTTTGGGGTAGTCAGGCAAAAAGCGCACGAGAAAATGAAGTACTTTCAAAGACTGCCATAGAATGGACAGTTGGTCACTAAGACGGTCATAATTTTGTCATTAGGAGTCCGTGTCGGACCCATAAGTACTCAAACTGCTCGCGGCAAGCGCGCGGATCCAAAAAAATACTTCGCGCTTGCGCCAGGAGGCCTGGAGTACCCTCAAATTCAGCCTTAAGCAGGACTTTTTGGCCCCGAAAGTCAAAGAACATCATTCGTCACTGTTTTTCAGACAAGTTTCTGAAACCATTGGCACTTCCTTTTGAAGGAAATTCGCAAGATTATGTTGCTTATAGACAATATCCCCCCTGGTAGGGACAAACATACCTTTCTACAGATGCTCTATGAACCGGGCAATCTCATTTGGCCGTAAATTGAAGAAAATCTAGCGGATATATGCCTTATACTCCTTGTTTTCGCCGGATGGCATGCTGTAACTCATGCACGTGAAAGCCAAGAAGAAAAGGGCATTCCTGGCATCGATCAATATATATGTGGAAACAATATCTCCACTATAGAGGACAAGAAATTTTGGGGCGGTTAGGCAAAGAGCGCACGGGAAAATGAAGTACTTTCAAGGACTGCCATAGAATGGACAGTTGTTCACTAAAACGGTCAAAATTTTGTCATTCGGAGTCCGTGTCGGACCCACAAGTTCTCAAACTGCTCGCGGCGAGCGTCCGAATCCAGAAAATACTCCCTGCTTGTGCCAGGGGGCCCGGAGTACCCTCAAATACGGCCTTAAGCATGAATTTTTGGCCCTGAAAGTCAAAGAACATCATTCGTCGCTGTTTTTCAGACAATTTTCTGAACCCATTGGCACTTCCTTTTGAAGGAAATCAAAGAGATTATGTTCCTTATAGACATTAGCCCCCCTCGTAGGGACAAACGTACCTTTCTGCAGATGCTCTATGATCCGGACAATCTCATTTGGTCGTAAATTGAAGAAAATCCAGCGGCTATATGCCTTATTCTCCTTGTTTTCGCCGGATGGCATGCTGTAACTCATGCGCGTGAAAGCCAAGAACAAAAGGGCATTCCTAGCATCGATCCATATATATGTGGAAACGATATCTCCACAATAGAGGACAAGAAATTTTGGGGCGGTTAGGCAAAGAGCGCACGGGAAAATGAAGTACTTTCAAGGACTGCCATAGAATGGACAGATGTTCACTAAAACGGTCATAATTTTGTCATTCGGAGTCCGTGTCGGACCCACAAGTTCTCAAACTGCTCGCGGCGAGCGTCTGAATCCAGAAAATACTCCCCGCTTTCGCCAGGAGACACGGAGTACCCTCAAATGCGGCCTTAAGCAGGACTTTTTGGCCCTGAAAGTCAAGGAACATCATTCGTCGCTATTTTTCAGACAAGTTTCTGAACCCATTGACACTTTCTTTTGAAATAAATCCAAGAGATTATGTTGCTTATAGACATTAGCCCTCCTCGTAGGGATAAACGTACCGTTCTGCAGATGCTCTATGATCCGGGCAATCTCATTTGGCCGTAAATTGAAGAAAATCCAGCGGCTATATGCCTTATCCGGATGGCATGCTGTAACTCATGCACATGAAAGCCAAGAACTAAAGGGCATTCTTGGCATCGGTCAATATATATATGGAAACGATATCTCCACTATAGAGGACAAGAAATTTTGGGGCAGTCAGGCAAAAAGCGCACGAGAAAATGATGTACTTACAAGGATTGCCATAGAATGGACAGATGCTCACTAAGACGATCATAATTTTGTCATTAGGAGTCCGTATTGGACCCATAAGTACTCAAACTGCTCGCGACGAGCGCGCGGATCCAAAAAAATAGTCTGCGCTTGCACCAGGAGGCCCGGAGCACCTCCAAATTCAGCCTTAAGCAGGACTTTTTGGCCCTGAAAGTCAAAGAACATCATTCGTCACTGTTTTTCAAACAAGTTTCTGAACCCATTGTTACTTCCTTTTGAAGGAAATTCGCGAGATTATGTTGCTTATAGACATTATGATGTGGAGCATCCTTCCATCATCCCCATGGACTCTACATCAACACATCCAACCTCACAAGGACCTATGACTCGAGCACGTGCAAGAGCTCTTGAAACCAAGGTGACATCACTCCTCTCACAATTCACTTTCGATTCACATGAGACATGGTTACTACCTCAAACGGAAACGCTATGCATACTCAGGTACCAAGGAGTTCACCGTGAAGAAGCTAGGAAGCAAGGAGAACCGGAAGCAGAAGACATGTATGAAGACGGAGAGGAAAAAGAACCAAGGACCAGGATGGCCGGACGATCCGGACGGCGGCCCGGACGATCCGGACAGAGCCCGGACGATTCGGACCCCGTCCCGGACGATCCAGCTAACTCATCCGAAGACACCCGAAGCTCAAACCTGAAGCCGGATCATCCGGACCCAGTCCTGGATCATCCGGGCCCTGCCCGGACATCTGGACCCCCAGCCGGACATCCGGCCCTGCGCCACCACCAGCCGGACATCCAGCTCATTTGGGCCTCCACCCGGACCATCCGGACCAGCCCGGATCATCCGGCCCCTGGCCCGGATCATCCGGCCAGCGCCTGCGCGCGCGTGTTGGGCTGAGCCCATGTACCCCTTCGCCCCCTAGTCTATTTATAGGACCCCCTCTCCTCACTTTGAGACTTAGCATTGGATTAGCTCATATTTGTGTGAGAGCCTTTGCTCATCCACTTGGTTACTTCTCCTCGGAGCTCACGACCTCTTCGGAGAAGATCCCCCAAGCGGATTCAAGACCCCTTCTAGGGAAGAACATCAAGGCTTCCTCTCGGAGAAGAACGGTTCCTTTGTATCCTTACCTTTGTTGATCTTGAACCATGTGCTACCTTATGTGTGTGATGATCTAGCGCTTGTGTGATCGATTCCTTGTTGGTTGAGTGATTCTCTCTCGTTTCCCCCGTGTTTTTCCTTTGTGCTTCCGCGTGTTCTTCGTGATTCCCCGTAGGATCCACTCCAAACGTGAAAGATCGACGCTATAGGGTTCCACCCTACATCATATGGTATCATGAGCCATGTTGATCACGTTTTTGGAGCCCCTACCCCGTGTTTTCTAGCTTGATTTTGTTGTTTTCGTCCTAAATCCGAAAATCCCCACCAAAAATAACCCCAAATTTTTTTTGTGATTTGTTGGTTTTGTTGATGTTTTGTTGATTTTGATCCGTGGATTCGGTGTGTAACTCATGGATCTTGCTTTTCCCCACCTTCTCCCCCTCGAAATCCATCCAAAATCCGCGAAATCGTCGAATTTCTCGCCGTTTTCGAGTTCTTCCCAAGCAGTTCCCGACCGCGATTGACCTGCGCGGATCATCCGGACCCTGTCCCGGATCATCCGGACACACCCGGATCATCCGGCTCCTGGCCCGGATCATCCGGCTTCCTTTGCCGAAATTGCATTTCTGCAGTACTCCACCACCACCACCTACGCCTACATACCTCCCCACCCCAACCACCACCACTTCCACCTGCCAAAACCCCGCGACACAACCTCCGTACTACGATTCGACTTTGGGTTCGAGAATTTGAGTTGATATTTCCATGTCCTATTGTGTTTTGGCTAGTTAGGTGCGGTGGGACATCAACAACAAACGCTCATTTTCATCGACTACTCATCTTCGCTGCGGACGGTAACTTCGACGACATCTTTGTCATACCTTGCAATTGCATTGATAACCATCATACACCATCTTTTGCGTTGCTTACCCATCGAGACTAGCCATTGAGTATTGCCAGCAACGTGACTTGTGCACATTAGTAAGCATACTCCATATCATACATACCATCGTGGTGCATATCTCGGAATCAACTTGTGTGTCACAAAGTTGTCATCGCATACACAATTGCTATCTTGGTTCGTGTAGTTTGCATAAGAAAAGAGCTCAAAAGAGAAAGAGCCACTCAAGATTTTAAGCAAAGAGGAAAGATAAGCAAAGAGCTTATAAGCAAGAACCATAGCATCATACTACATTAAGATTGTCATATAAGATCATCTTGGATCATTGCACCGAAATACCATACATATAGCATACTCGGGATAGAGATCGTTGCATTTTTGCCTAGTAGGTTGTGCACAAGCTCCGTATCCGCCTATTGTGCAATCGTGCTAGAGTCTCTCTAGTATTGTGCAACAAGAGCATTTTCGTGGATTCCACATTTTGGCTCACTTTTGGTTTAGACAATCCCATTTATCTATTTGCGTGTGTGTTTCCGTGTACCATTACTTGCTTGGTATACTTGTTGCATTTGCGAATTTGCGAATCTTTTTCAACATTTTTGAGTCAAGCTAACGATTGCAATCAATTTTGTGCCACCATCCTAACCAAGCTCCACCAAAAGCTTTTACTTGTGTAGGTGTGAGAACCGACAAGGATTGGTACCAATAGTGCTATTTCATTGTCCGCATTTGAGTGAACTTGATTCATCTTCAACTTCGGTCAAAGGTACATTGGTATTAGTTCTTCTCCTTCTACCACTCACAATTTGCTTGAAATGATGGATAGGCCAAGTACTTCTACAAACCCACTCTTCATTGAGCAAGACGACGACATGTCATCATACGCCACCAAGAGCCACCTCTTTGGCGCACAACGAGCGTTGCATCAAGAGCAACAAGCAATGAACGACCGCATCGACAACCTCACTACTGACTTACGACTCTCCGAGCAACGTACAAGAGACTTCTTTGACAACAAGCTCGACACGCACAAGCAAGAGAACGATGCAAGAATGGACGAGATCCGAGCTTTGTTGGTGAACCGGCCTCCTTCTACATCCTCATACTCAAGACGGAGCCACTCAAGTCGGCAATCCGACGACTCCTTCTCCGGCACAAGTACACCGTCATCGAACACTCTTCGACGAGCCGCGCATCAAGATCGTCATGCATCTCGCAACCCGCTACACGACAAGCATTCATAAGAGCAAATCGATGAACAAGTTCCTCGTCCTCAGTCAAACCAAGTAGCATTTGCTCAAGCTCAAGAACGAAAATGTCGGTGTACTAGAGTAGGGGTACCCTAGTATCCCGAACTTGTGCACGGGCAGTCATAGCACCCCGCGGCAAGGCTTGCTGGGTGACCGCCAAGGTCCTCCGTGGTTCCTCTGGAGCCGTTCAAGAACAAAGTATTCAAGACAAGACCTCGGCAAGAGGAGCTTGCCGGGAAGGCCAACCGAGGCATTGAAGATAGGGAGACAAGGCCCCGGCAAGAGGAGCTTGCCGGGAAGGCCGACCAAGGCATCTCAAGAAAGCTTGCTGCGACGCGCCACGCGTCCCGGCAAGGCTCGGTGAGCGACAAGCTCCCGGGCCCGACAAGACAACGACCGCGGCAAGGCGCTTGCCGCGGCAAACGGCCACTCCGCACCCGCGCTCCAGCACATCCACCAATGTGTCACCCTTGGGTCCTTCCAGGCGCGCGTGGTGAGAAGCTGTGCAGCCAACGGTGCACAGTGGCAAGCGGCGCTGACAAGATAGCCATCGTGGCGAGCGGTGGCACCCCTGACGGTCTCTGTTTACACTGTTTGGGCGACACAGACGGGCATTTAATGCCTTTGTCCCCTGCCGTCAGAGTTAGGTATGATACACTGTATCTATAGTATAGGTAGTTGTACCTACCGCATCTCTTTTTCCATTTTTGCCCTTTGTCTGCGTTGCCACCTGTCGGTGACCCCTTGAGCATATAAAAGGACGCCCATGCGCAACGTAGGGGGGGGTCGGCTCATTCGAACGCCAGAAACACTCTCACGCTCGGTCTGGTAGCTCTCATCGCTCCCGAGCAAGAACTCAATATACACATACATGCAGCAGTAGGAGTATCATCTCTCCGGAGAGCTCCGAAGCTGGGTAAACTGCTCGTGTGCTTCGCCTCGATCTGCTCTTCGTGCGACCTCCGCCCCCCGCCGAACCGAAAGGGGCTCGGTCCGCCGGTCCCATAGGTGTTCGTGGATCAGTTTCTCCAACATCTTTGGCGCGCCAGGTAGGGGGCGTCGAGATTGTGTGAACCTGATCCGACGTTCACATGAGCTAGATCTTCATCATCTTCATCGATATGCCACCGAAGAAGAAAGCTTTAGAGGCAGCTGTTCCGTCCGCGTCAATCCCACCGCCACCAGAGCAGACGGGTGGAGGGGAGGACGCCGGCGGAAGAACGGGCGTCGACGAGGGAGCTCATAGTGCTGCCAAGTCCAAGGACAAGGCCGCGCAGACCTCGGCGTGCATACGCGCACCGCGCCCATCTCAGGAGGCGCGGGACCAACAGCGTCATGGTATTCGCAGTACCATGCGGTCGTTGGGCCAAGATCAAGCTGGTGGATCTCGCGGAGTTCAAGACCAGCATGCACGCCAGCATGCTGGCCTGAGCGAGGCCCGGACGCCTGGACGGGATACTTCTCCTTCTAACATAGTTAGAACTCCGGGCATATCCCGCTCCTCGCACTGTTCGCCTCTGCCGCCCACCACTCCAGCAGAAGCTTTGGCGCGAGCTCAACTGCTCCTGGATTACCCTCCAACGGCGTACAAGACCGACGAATGGAGGGCTACCATTCAGAGTCTCATCGGCTTCGCCAACGGCGATGCTCCGCGGCAGCCGAGTCCCTCGCTGCCGTGGCAAGACTGCCGGGTGCGAAACGATGGCGACAAAACCGATGGGGGTGCAACCACCATGCACTCTCCACCCCGAAGGCCAAGATCACCAACTCATCGGATCCACCTCGACAGCGACTCCACCGCGTCATCGGATCCACGAGCTCGTCGCGATCAGCGCCAAGTTCTTCACGAACGACAACAAGAAGACGCTCGTACTCGCATCGAGCACCGAAGAGAAGTGCGGTGTCAATCTGACCAGCGCGCTGGGCCCTCTGTCGACATGCATGCGCCAGGGGAACCAGGCGACTTGCCGTACGCGGTAGGTTGCCCTGCATTCACTCGTGAGCTGCGGCAAGTCCAGTGGCCCAGCAAGAAGAATTTCAAGCCAGACGTACCAGAGAAGTACGACAGCAAGTCGCATCCGTCGGAGTTCCTCAGCATCTACACCATCACGGTGCAAGCTGCCGGGGGACGAGACGACAAAATCCTTGCCAACTACTTCCCGCTGGTGCTCAAGCCCAATGTCAGATCCTAGCTCATGCACTTGCCGGACAACTCCATATCTTCCTGGGCGGATCTATGCCATCAGTTTGTCGGCACCTTTACAGGCGGCCACAAGCCCCATGGCCAAGAGAGCGACCTTCATCTGCTCGCCCAGAAGGAAGGAGAGCCCCTGCGCAAGTATATTCAGAGATTCAGCCGTGTACAGCACAACATCCTAGATGTCCACCCTGCCGCGGTGATCAGCGCGTTCCATCAGAACGTGCGAAACCGCAGGATGCGGGAGGAGATGGCGATGTGCAAGATCAGAGACATCAGTGAGCTGTATGCCCTGGCCGACAAGTGTGCACGTGCTGAGGAAGGGAGGAGACTCCCCGGAGAGGATACAGGAGCAGGAGGATCTGATAGCGAAGATGCTGCCCCGGCAAAGAAAGGCCGGCGGCGGAACAACAGGAAGAAGAAGGGCAAAGATGTGCTAGCTGTTGAGCAGTCCGGCAACAGAGGTGGTGCCAAGAAAGCCAAAGCTGGTGCCTCCGGCGAGCAGGCTGTGGCTGTCGCCGACAAGCAGGACAGCTCCAGCAAGCAGTACTGCAAGATCCACCGCACCAAGGGCCATGACCTCCAGAGCTGCAAGAAGGTCGAGCAGCTTGTTGAGCAGCAAAAGGATGAATACGAGCGACGCGACAAGGAGAAGGCCCAGGAAGGATCTGGAGGAGCCGGCAAGAAACGCCCCGGCCGGGGAGGACGCCGCGGCAAGGACAAGCAGCGGCAAGGAGACAGACCTCCCCGCGGCCGCGACAAGGATGAAGATGATGACGACGATGAAGATATGTATGATGACGAGGCCGATGAGCAGGAGTTTCAGAAAGCCACAGAGGTCATGTGCGTTGACAGCGGTGCTTCTCTGCATACTTCACACCGCCAGCTCAAGCAGTGGATGCGGGAAGTCAATGCAGCTGAATCATCCGTAGAGTCACGCAAGCCTCTGAAATGGTCCAGCACGCCTATCATCTTTGATATTGAGGACCACCCTGATTGCATCACTGCGGTCGGGTGCTTGCCGATGTTGGTTTCACCAACTATCTGCAACCTCAAGGATACAAAGATGCTAGTTGACGGCGGGGCCGGCTTGAACCTGATCTCCTCCGCGGTACTCCAGAAACTCCAGATCCCTGACAGCGAGCTCGAAGAGACCGGCACATTCGAAGGAATCAATCCAGGAAGGAGCAAGCCGAAGGGAAAGATCACGCTGCCAGTCACATTTGGCAGTGAGCTGAACTTCAGGATTGAGAGGGTCACTTTTGACGTTGCTGACTTTCCATTGCCTTACAATGGGATTCTCGGCCGTCCAGCGCTCGCCAAGTTCATGGCAGCCTCTCATTATGCGTACAACATGTTGAAGATGCCAGGCCCGATAAGTGTTATCTCTGTCCCTGGCGACAAGAAGGATGCTCTTATC
The DNA here is from genome assembly GCF_018294505.1 of Triticum aestivum. NCBI lineage: Eukaryota > Viridiplantae > Streptophyta > Magnoliopsida > Poales > Poaceae > Triticum > Triticum aestivum. Next base: position 202,571,077 of record NC_057807.1, on the reverse strand, counting down.
TGCACCGACAAGATCTACCGGGAAGCAGCAGCCACAACAGATCGCAAGTCACTTGCCGCTGAAGCTCCCTGGGGAAAGAAGAAGACCAATTCCGGCAAAAGCTCTGATGCCCACTCCGGCAAGTGCACCTCTTCGGAGTGCTGCCCTACCGTCGAGGATGCACCATCGAGCTCCACCGGCAAGTGTAAGAAGGCAATGGCAGCTCCACCAGAGACCAAGAAGGTGTCTGCCAAGGAGGACGGCACTGGTGGTACCTTCACCATCAGTGCCACTCTCGACCCTAAATAGGAAAGCGCGCTTGTTGCTTTCCTGCGGGCGAACGTCGACGTGTTTGCGTGGCAACCGTCTGACATCCCCGGTGTTCCCAGGAAAGTAATTGAGCACCACCTTGCTGTTTGTCCTCATGCACGGCCCATCAAGCAGGAAGTCAGGAAACAGGCAGTGGAGCGCCAAGAATTCATCGCAGAAGAAATCAAGAAGTTGGAAGCAGCAGGCCTTGTCAGACGAGTGCTCCATCCTACGTGGTTGGCCAATCCTGTAGTCGTGCGCAAGGCCAACGGGAAATGGAGGCTTTGTATAGACTTTACCGATGTCAATAAAGCTTGTCCCAAAGACCCATTCCCCTTGCCGCGCATTGACCAGATTGTTGACTCCACGGCCGGATGTGATTTGCTTTCATTTCTTGATGCATACTCAGGATACCATCAGATCTTCATGGCAGAAGAAGATGAGGAAAAGACCGCATTCATCACCCCATGTGGCACATACTGTTTCATACGGATGCCGTTCGGTTTAAAGAATGCTGGTTCAACATTTGCGAGGGTAGTCCATGTCGCTTTTGAACCACAGATACACAGGAATGTGGAAGCCTGCACGGATGACATAGTGGTTAAGAGCAAGGACAAGGCAACCCTGATTCAAGATTTAGACGAAACCTTTGCAAATCTGCGCAAGATCAACCTCAAGCTCAACCCCGAGAAGTGCGTGTTTGGAGTCCCCTCCGGCAAGCTTCTCAGGTTCTTCGTGTCTCAGCGGGGAATTGAAGCCAATCCCGACAAGATCAAGGCCAGTGAGCAGATTGAAGCACCAAAGCGCGTCAAGGATGTACGAAGGCTTGCCGGTTGCGTGGCTGCTCTCAGCAGGTTTATCTCTAGGTCTGCTGAGCGCGCCCTGCCGTTTTTCAAAGTATTGAAAAAGGCAGGTCCAATGAAATGGACTCCGAAAGCGGAGGCCGCGCTGCAGGACTTGAAGAGATACATGTCCTCCACTCCAATACTTGTCGCACCTAAGCCACAAGAGAAGTTGTTGCTGTATATAGCAGCAACCAATCAAGTGGTTAGTGCTGCGTTAGTAGCGGAGAGGGAGGCGGATGATGAACCAGCAACCACGGCAAATGCATCCAGCAACAAGCAGGGGGCTTCTCCGACAAGCTCTGGTCCCGACAAAGATGGATCTACGCAGGCATGTGAAGGGATGCAGAAGAGGATGGTGCAGCGCCCAGTTTACTTTGTCAGTTCCCTTCTGCAGGGGGCTAGGTCAAGGTACTCTGGTGTGCAGAAATTGCTTTTCGGCCTTCTTATGGCCTCGAGAAAGCTGCGCCATTACTTCCAAGCACATGAGATCACAGTTGTCACTCGTTTTCCGCTGAAGAGGATACTGCAAAATCCAGAAGCAACAGGCAGCATTGTCGAGTGGGCACTGGAACTGTCAAGCTTTGGCCTCAAGTTTGAAAGCACTTCAACTATCCAAAGCAGAGCATTGGCAGAGTTCGTAGCAGAATGGACGCCAACACCAGATGAAGAAATTCCAGAAACGAGCATCCCCGTCAAGGAGGCAAGCAAAGAGTGGCTGATGTACTTTGATGGTGCCTTCTCGCTCCAGGGCGCCGGTGCGGGCGTGCTGCTTGTCGCACGCACCGGAGAGCACCTCAAGTACGTAGTCCAGATGCACTTTCCCAAGGAGCAGGCAACAAACAATACTGCAGAGTATGAAGGCTTGCTTGCTGGTCTCAGGATCGCAGCAGACCTTGGGATCAAGAAGCTCATTGTCAGGGGTGACTCACAGCTTGTCGTCCGCCAAGTGAACAAGAATTATCAGAGTCCGTTGATGGAAGCTTATGTTGATGAGGTGAGAAAGCTAGAAGAACACTTTGACGGCATTCAGATGGAACATGTTCCAAGAACTCAGAATGACATTGCTGACGGCCTGTCAAAGTGCGCCGCACTTAAGTTACCTGTGGAACCAGGGATCTTTGTGCTCAAGCTGACTCAACCTTCTGTAACACCATCAACTGGACAGAGCAAGAAGAGGAAGTTGGTTTCTGGTGACTATTTTCCGGCAGAGCTTCCCGAAGCCGCCGCCAAGAGGGTCCCCAAGATCAACACCAAGAGTGCTGAGGAGCAGTCTGTTCCGGCAAGCCCTAGGGTTTGTGCCGTTGAAGCAGACGCTCCCGACAAGTTTTGCTCCGGCAAGCTTGCCGGGGAACATCAAGCTTCGGCTGGGCCGCAGGCCCTTGCCGTAGAAGCGGATGTTCCTGTAGCAGCAGATGTGCCTTTAGTCCTTGTTGTCGAGCCGCAGGCTCCAGCATGGGCACAGCAGATTGTCCGTTTCCTTCAGGCAGGAGAGCTTCCCGAAGAGCAAGAAGAAGCGGAAAGAGTAGCCCGGCGGTCAAGTATGTACAAGTTTGTCGACAACATACTGTACAGAAGAAGACTCAACGGTGTGAAATTAAAGTGTATTCGCCGGGAAGATGGACAACAGCTGTTGGCAGAGATACATGGAGGCATATGTGGTCACCACATTGGCGCAAGAGCACTTGCCGGCAAAGCGTTCCGACAAGGTTTCTTTTGGCCGACAGCCCTCCAGGATGCAACTGCACAAGTAACCAAGTGTGAAGCGTGCCAGTTCCATTCCAAGCAAATACACCAGCCAGCTCAAGCTCTCCAGACGATCCCTTTATCATGGCCATTTTCAGTCTGGGGGCTCGACATCCTCGGCCCCTTCCCCTGAGCTGTCGGGGGCTTTGAGTACTTGTTCGTTGCAATCGACAAGTTCACAAAGTGGCCGGAAGTGGAACCAGTGAGGAAGGTGACAGCACAGTCAGCAGTCAAGTTCTTCAGGTCGATTGTTTGCCGTTTCGGAATCCCTAACAGGATCATCACCGACAACGGCACGCAATTCACGAGCCGCACCTTCATGCAGTACGTCCAAGATCTTGGCGCCAAGGTCTGCTTCGCTTCTGTTGCTCATCCGAGAAGCAACGGTCAAGCGGAGAGGGCAAATGCTGAAGTGCTGCGCGGGCTCAAGACCAGGACTTTCGACAGGCTGTGCAGGTGCGGAAAGAACTGGATTGAGGAGCTGCCGGTGGTTCTTTGGTCGATCAGGATGACGCCAAATCGAGCCACTGGCCAGACACCTTTCGATCTAGTCTATGGAGCAAAGGCAGTTCTCCCCACGGAACTCGTATACGGGTCACCTCGAGTGCTCGCTTATGATGAGCTTGAGCAAGAGCAGCTGCGGCAAGATGACGCGCTGCTCCTTGAGGAAGACCGTCTTCAGGCCGCTGTACGAGCTGCTCGATATCAGCAAGCTTTGTGTCGCTACCATAGCCGCAAAGTTAATGCCAGAAGTTTTGAGGAAGGCGACCTTGTTCTTCGGCACGTTCAGTCCGCCAAGAATTCCAACAAGTTGACGCCGAAGTGGGAAGGCCCTTACCGGGTGAAACGAGTCACTAGGCCTGGCGCTGTCCGCCTTGAGACCGAAGATGGCATTCCGGTGAGCAACTCCTGGAACATTGAACATCTTCGTAAGTTTTACCCGTAGGGCGCAGTTGCCGGAACCTGTTCCGGCAACCACCTTTTGTACAAGTCTTGCCGCTGTTGCATGTAATCCTTCGTACAAAGCCGGGCGCAGACCCCGTGCATAAATAAAGCTCATGTGCTCCGCACATCTTGTCAATTTCATGCTTTCTTTTTTTTCATGTATTATCTGACACCTCGTGCAGCACCTACCCCCGGTAAGCAATAACGAGCCGTAAGGCTCCATATCTTTATTTTCTCTTCTTTCTGTTTCTCAAAGGAAG
>NC_057807.1:202497823-202566586 GCF_018294505.1 Triticum aestivum | reverse complement strand
AAGAAAGTTTCTCTTTACCGGGAAGCAAACGACAGAAAAGCTAAGTTGCCAAAGTTTGAGCAATCAGTTTTAAAAATTTTAAGTTATCTCCCTTGAATGACCGTGCTTTGTATGGAAAACCTGTGCGCGGAGGAACCAACCCGTAACTAGTTGCGCCCTTACTTTGTTTCGAGTCCGCTCAACAACTTAAGTGAGCTGCGACTAGCTGCGGCAAGGTTTCTTGTCGGTAGCGGCACCGCCAGCAGGCTGCTGACGTCCCGCACCCAGCGCTCGCGGCAAGGGTGCCTGCACCGGCAAGTTCCCTAAAAGCGTAGGGCAAAAACATACAAAGGAAGGAATCAAGTAAAGGAAATAACACAGCAGTTGCTACCCAAAATGGAGTTATATTACAAGATAGCTTGTCGCAGCTCTAACAGATTGTTTTCATAACATGGTCAGCAGCGACAAAGTAAAAAGAAAACGGGTGGCCTAGTCTACGCGATCGCCCTCAACCCTCTTGATCCCGCTCACCTTGTCCACAATGGGTGCGACAAGGGCCTTGAGCGCTTCGAGATCGGCATCGGGCGGCAAGGACCTGAGGACGTTGGTGAGGTTGAGGCCTGGGTTGCGGAAGGCCACCTTCACTAGCACCTTCTGAAGAGCTCCCGCGCAGATCTTGCGCGACTCGTCGGCCAGCTGCTTTGGGATCCTCTCCCGGAGTCGCTGGAGTGCCGTCGCCACGCCTTTGAAGAACAGGCTGAGCTTGGCGCTGGGTTGGAGACGCTCATCGGAGGAGTACCCAAGATCCTCCATACCCAGCTGCGCCAGCTCCCCGTCGATGGTGGCGGCAACATCCACAAGGCCCTCCGTCCAGTGCTCCACATTTTCCCTGAAGGTGTTCTGGGCGGCGGCAGCACTCGCCAGCAACGCCTCGTTGGCCTTCACCTTCTCCGCCAAGGCCGCTTCCCGCTCCCTGGCCCCGTCCAGCGTCTAGGTTAAGGTGGCCAGCTTCAGCTCGAGATCGGCGTTGGAATCCTTGGCGGCGCTAAGTTCTTTGCTCCTCTCGGCAAGGAGACCCTGCAGCTCGCCATGAGCGGCGGCATCCTTCTCGCGCTCAAGCTTGAGCGCGGCAAGCTCCTCGCCGCCTGCCTTGAGGTCGGCCTCCAGCTGCGCCACTTTCGCCTCCAGCTCCTTCTTGGCGGCCTCGGCAGCTGCGGCGGCGTCCTTTGCTTCCTGGAGGGCCCCGCCAATTGATTGCTCGCGCACGGCAAGTTCCTCCTCATGGCTGTCAAGGTTGACTTTCTGCTGCGCCAGCTCGCCTTCCTGCGCAAACAGCTTCTCGGCGGCAAGACGCTGTTGCTCTTCGACTTCGGCCTTCTCAAGGAGGAAGGCTTTCCGCGCCTCGGAAAGTTGCTCCCGCTCTTCTGCCAAAGACCGGAGAGCTTCCTACCTCAGACCCCGGAGCTCCTCCGCGCGCTTCTCGATGTCAACTCCCGCCTTTGCGACAAGCGCCTCACGGGACTCCAGCTTGGCTTGTCGGGCGCGGTAGAGCGACAACAGCTTCTCCTCCTCAGGCTCGTCGCTGCTGCTTCCCGGTGCGTCGACAAGCAACAACCCAGCGGAGGCAAGCACTTCTCCATCCAGGATTTCTCCTTCAACCGGCGCCCTGGAGCTCGACACCTAGGGGAGCTTGATGAAGATGTCGTCGCCGGCCTTCAAATAGGCGCCAGGCTGGGGCTCTTCGGAGCCTGGCGCTGCAGCAGCGGCAGTGGAGGGGTCGGCGGTCGGCGTAGTGCCTGGCGCTCCTGCGGCCTCAGGGCCGTCAGTGCGATCGCCGGACCCCTCGCCAGTTTCTGCGGCGGCAGCCTCGGCGGCCTCTTCGCTGGCGGGACCATCAGCACCGGCTTCTTCCTCGGTGGCGGCGGCGTCGTCGGTGTCGCCGCGCGCGTTCTCCTCGTCAGCGACCTCGGTCACCATCGGCTCCGCTGCAGATGGATCTGAAGAACGGAGGAGGGAGAAAAGTCAAGCAAAAGTCCAAAAAGAAAGTCTGGAGAAGAAGAATGCAAGGGTAGTTTTCAAGCAAGAAGGGTTACCTGTGCTTGGATCTACAGTCTCCATCACCGGAGGGGCGCTGGTGCTGCCCCTTGCCGGAGAATTGTCCCTTGCCGGAGACTTTTCCCTTGCCGGAGAATGCTCCCTTGCCGGGGAATCCTCCCTTAGCGATGTAGTCGAAGCAGATGGCACTTCGGGAGCGGTTTCCGGATGCTCCTGGTGAAGCTGCTCTGCTCCTACGCAACCCAACAATCAAGATATCACCAAATAAAGAGCACCCATGCGCTCCTAACAGTAAGAAGTAAACCATATACTTACGCTGGGGGCTGCGCTGGGGGCTGCTTTGGGGAGTAGCTGCCGGGTCCGGCAAGGTGGTCTCAGGCATGTCCCCCGTTGGCGCAGTGGGTTCATCCTCGATGACAATCATCGGGGCCTTGGCTCTCTTCGCAGCTCTTTGAGCCAGCGTCCTGAAAAGGAATAAGTTCAGAATGAAGCAAATCAGATACAAGACAAAGCAACCAAATTGAAGAACTACAAGTACAGCAGAGAAATCATACTCTTCTTCTTCCTCGTCGGAGCTGAGCGCGGAGAGATCGAAGTCCGGCTCCCCTCCAGCGCGACGAGGCGGAGGAGTAGGTTCCCTCGACCGCTTGGCGGGGGCAGTGGTGGTGGTGCGAGAGGACCCCGCTCCAGTTGCTGCAGCGGCGTGAGGCGCTACCACGGCAACAGTGCTTGCCGCGGTAGAGCGTGTCGCGCGGCGCGGCGGCTGTTGACTTGTCTGCCGCCCTGCTGCGTCCCCGGCCCTGCGAAGACGCCTTCTTGGTGGAGCTTGGGGCTCCGCTTGCGGCGAGCTGGCTGAAGGTGGAGAAGAGGTGGAGCCGATCTTCAACGAGTCGCTCGCACCCTCGGCAGGCTCGCTCGACTCTGTTTTAGGCCAGATGAGCTCTTCCTCGCCGGCAAGCTCCTCCCACTCGGCAAGGCTTGCCGCCTCTGCTGCCTCTGCCTCCTCCACGGTGAATCCAAACTGGCCCACGGCAACGGCTGCTGCCGCCTCTTCCAGCCTGGTGGCAATGCACCGCATCTCGTCATCAGTGGTGTCGCGGGTGAGGCTCTTCTGCTCGTCGGGGCGGATCGCCACTTCTGCCATGCTGTCGAAGAACTCTTGCATGACGTCATCGGCAGGCTCTTGCCAAGTGGGGACAATCCCATGCGAATTGCAGAGCGGCATCATTGCGCGGATGCGGTCAAGCGAAGAGTTGTTGCAGAGCGGAACGACCCCCCTCGGCAACCTAAATGCTCCGGGATGCTCGGGATCATGCTTGAACAGCTCCAGGAGCATTGCGTCCAGCTCCAAGATGGTGAAATCAAAGAGGTGGAGCCCGTAGGTGTTCATGATGTCGCAAAAGAATTCGGAGAAAGGTGGGCAGAGCCCGCAGTAGAAGAACAACACGAAAAAGGGGTATCCGGTCGGAGCCAGTTTCTAGGCGGCGGCCGAGAGTACCTTCGTGCGCGGATGCGCTCGCGTCTGCGTCGACCAGAAGAGATAGTAGTATTCCCTCAGCTCCTTCGCGGCGAGCTGGGGGGGAGTCGCCCGCTCCTTTCGCAGCGCCGCGAGCCGCTGCGCCTCGGCCGACTTCACGCCCTTCCCCTTGTCGGCTTTCGGAGCCATGGCGGAAGTGGTGGGAGAGGTCGGCGGCGTTGGTGGTGCTGGTGGCGATGGGGGGCGGAGCGCTGCTCTCTCTCAGAGGGGGGGAGTGATGGAGATTTTGGAGTAGTAACCGGCGAGATGGGCGACTGCCCCTGTTTCCTCTGCTTATAAAGTGGGAGGGGGCGAACGTTACGCTTTTCCCGAATAAAGAAATCACCCACGATCTCTCCCACGATGCCGCAATCAACACATGCCGTTCGGGAGGGCGCGGTGGATACGGAGTAGGAAACGACACAACCTAGGCCGCACGTGCCCGTGCCCTGTTTTGGGCCTGGCCCAACAGCGCTAGGCACCGTGTGTGGCCCAGGCCCGGGGGCTCCTGTCGGTGTACTAGAGTAGGGGTACCCTAGTATCCCGAACTTGTGCACAGGCAGTCACAGCACCCCGCGGCAAGGCTTGCTGGGTGACCGCCAAGGTCCTGCGTGGTTCCTCTGGAGCCGTTCAAGAACAAAGTATTCAAGACAAGACCCCGGCAAGAGGAGCTTGCCGGGAAGGCCAACCGAGGCATTCAAGATAGGGAGACAAGGCCCCGGCAAGAGGAGCTTGCCGGGAAGGCCGACCAAGGCATCTCAAGAAAGCTTGCCGCGACGCGCCACGCGTCCCGGCAAGGCTCGGTGAGTGACAAGCTCCCGGGCCCAACAAGACAACGACCGCGGCAAGGCGCTTGCCGCGGCAAACGGCCACTCCGCACCCGCGCTCCAGCACATCCACCAACGTGTCGCCCTTGGGCCCTTCCAGGCGCGCGTGGCGAGAAGCTGTGCAGCCAGCGGTGCACAGTGGCAAGCGGCGCTGAGAAGATAGCCATCGTGGCGAGCGGTGGCGCCCCTGACGGTCTCTGTTTACACTGTTTGGGCGACACAGACGGGCATTTAATGCCTTTGTCCCCTACCGTCAGAGTTAGGTATGATACACTGTATCTACAGTATAGGTAGTTGTACCTACCGCATCTCTTTTTCCATTTTTGCCCTTTGTCTGCGTTGCCACCTGTCGGTGACCCCTTGAGCATATAAAAGGAGGCCCATGCGCAACGTAGGGGGGGGGGTCGGCTCATTCGAACGCCAGAAACACTCTCACGCTCGGTCTGGTAGCTCTCATTGCTCCCGAGCAAGAACTCAATATACACATACATGCAGTAGTAGGAGTATCTTCTCTCCGGAGAGCTCCGAAGGTGGGTAAACTGCTCGTGTGCTTCGCCTCGATCTGCTCTTCGTGCGACCTCCGCCCTCCGCCGAACCGAAAGGGGCTCGGTCCGCCGGTCCCATAGGTGTTCGTGGATCAGTTTCTCCGACAGACAATGTCTTCGTCGCCAACAAGAACAAGAACGAGCGCGCCTACATCAAGAGCAACAAGACGCCGAGGCTCAACATCTTCAACAACAACAACGAGAAGCACAAGCTCTTGAGGCGGAACGTGCCCTTCAAGCATCAAGTCGAGCTATCGCCAACCGCAATCGCGAAAGGCGCAATCAAGAGGAAGCCCTTCGAGAAGAAATCCAAGAGAGGAACTACCATCCGCGTGCGCAACGTCAAGCCCCACAAGCTCCTTCACAAGCACGTCAAGCTCCTCCCCAACCTCAAGGTCAACAAGAGCAAGTTGATAATGGCCTTCCTCCACGCCAAGAGCAACATGAGGATGATTACCCTCCATGTCATGGGCGTCATCATCACCATCGCCCACAACATAATGAAGAGCAATGCTATGGCAAGCTCAAATTCACAATGCCCAAGTTCAATGGAAGCAATGACCCCGAAGAGTACCTCTCATGGGCATTGAAGGTCGACAAAATCTTTCGTTTGCACAACTATGAGGAAGAGAAGAAGATCGCTATGGCATCACTTGAGTTCCAAGACTATGTGCTCATATGGTGGGAACAAGTCCTTGAGCGCCGACAAGTAAGAGGTGAACCTCCAATCACCACTTGGGCTCAAATGAAGCATGTCATGCGAGCACGTATTGTGCCAACCTACTACAACCGTGATCTCTTCAAGAAGCTACAACTCCTCAAGCAAGGAACAACGAGTGTTGAAGAATACTACAAGGAAATGGAGATTGCCATGATTCGAGCCAATGTCACGGAAGATGATGAGCAAACAATGGCACGATTCTTGAATGGACTCAATCATCCCATCAAGAAGATCGCTGACTTCCAACCCTACTCCAACCTCATTGAGCTCGTGCATCAAGCTACAAAGGCGGAACGTCAAGTGCAAGATGACTTCAAGTACGCCAAGTACTCCTCCAAGACACACGGCTTCTCCAACAACCAAGCTTCAACAACTACCCCAACTTCGACATCAACCAAGCCTTCTCCAAGCAACGACGACAAGTCAAGTTACAAGAAAACTTCCTCAAGTTCAAGTCGTCTTCCTCCTACTAAAAGCAACTTCAAGCCGCGTGCTTCATCATCTACTCCAAACGATGAGACCGTCAAGACAAGCTCCTTCAAGTGTTTCACTTGCGGCGGCCGAGGCCACAAGTCCTATGAATGCACCAACAAGCGCACCATGATACTCAACGACGATGGCACCTACGACTCAATGAGTGAAGATGAAATGGAAGCTATTGAGCAAGTGGCCATGCATCGGCGCGTGAACGAGGATGAAGATGATCAAGTCTTTTGTGATGAAGATACGAGCCCCGCTCTTGTTGTCTCCAAGGTCTTGACACTTCAACATCAACAAGAAGAAGACCAACGGTGCCACATCTTCCACACAAAGGCCGGCACCAATGGACGATCCGTCAAAGTCATCATCGATGGAGTTAGTTGCCACAACTTGGCAAGCGAAGAACTATGCTCCAAGCTTCAATTGGGCAAGAAGAAGCATCCGCACCCCTATAAGGTTCAATGGCTAAGTGACTCCGGCACTATACGAGTTGAGCATACGGTCCAAGTATCCTTCAAAATTGGTGCATATGAGGACACTTTGGAGTGTGATGTGGTCCCAATGACCGTTTGCCACCTCCTCCTTGGTCGGACATGGCAATTCGACCGTGGTGTCTTCCACAATGGGTGTACAAACCACTATAGCTTCAAGATGAAAGGAAAAGAATATGTCCTACGACCCATGTCTCCTAGTCAAGTAATAGCCGACAAACAAGCCACCAACCAAAGAGAGAAGAGTGAGAAAGTGAGCCACCAAAAAGTGAGTGACAGCCACAAGCCAAACTTGAGCGCCTCTTCGCCTAGAGAGAAAAACCTCATCCTATTTGCCACCAAAAGTGAGATGAGAGAAGTGTGTGAGAACCCATCGAGTGTGATGCACTTTGTCCTTGTGTGCAAGGATGGAGAAACAAAAACTAACACCATTCACGAGCTACCTATGGTGTTTCAATCTCTTTTGCAGGAATTTCAAGATGTTTTCCCCGATGAGCTACCTCCGGGTCTACCTCCTCTACGAGGCATTGAGCATCGAATCGACCTCATCCCCGGCGCACCACTTCCAAACAAAGCTCCATACCGTGCCAATCCCGAAGAAACCAAGGAGATTCAACGGCAAGTACAACAACTAATCGACAACGGTCATGTACGTGAAAGCTTAAGCCCTTGTGCCATTCCCGTTATACTTGTGCCTAAGCCCGATGGAAGTTTCCGCTTGTTCTCCGATTGTAGACCTATAAATGCTATCACCGTTCGCTATAGGCATCCCATTCCTCGCTTAGATGATATGCTTGATGAACTTAGTGGAGCCAACTTTTTCTCAAAAATTGATCTTAAAAGTGGCTATTATCAAATCCGCATTCATGAGGGTGATGAATGGAAAACTGCTTTTAAAACCAAATTTGGCTTATATGAGTGGTTGGTTATGCCTATGGGTTTGTCGGAAGCACCCGGCACTTGTGCGTCTCATGCATCATGTACTTCGAACTTATATTGGAATCTTTGTTGTGGTTTACTTCGATGATATTCTTGTGTTTAGCAAAACCATGAAAGAGCATCTTGATCATGTTAAACTTGTTTTGCAAACGCTTCGAAAGGAAAGTCTTTATGCCAACTTGAAAAAAATGCACTTTTGGCGTTGACAAAGTGGTTTTCTTGGGTTTCGTTGTCTCTTCCAAGGGTGTCCATGTTGATGAAACTAAAATTGAAGCAATTAAAACTTGGCCCCAACCAACCAACTTGCAACAAGTGCGAAGTTTCCTTGGTCTTGCAGGTTTTTACCGCCGCTTTGTGAAAGATTTTAGCACAATAGCCGCTCCTTTGCATGCTTTGAGTAAGAAGAATACTCCTTTTGTTTGGGGATCTTTGCAATCCAACGCTTTTAATGAGCTCAAGTCTTTGCTTACTCATGCTCCGATTCTTGCTTTGCCCAATTTTGAAAAAACTTTTGAGGTTCATTGTGATGCAAGTGGTACCGGAATTGGCAGAGTTTTGATGCAAGAAAAACGAGCCATTGCTTATTTTTGTGAAAAACTCTCCGGTGCTCAACTTAACTATCCCATATATGACAAAGAATTGTATGCTTTAGTGCGTGTACTACATGTTTGGGAACATTACCTTAGACCTCATGAGTTTGTCATCCATACCGATCATGAAACGCTTAAGTACTTGAAAGGTCAAACTAAATTGAACAAGCGTCATGCCAAATGGAGTGAATTTATTGAATCTTTCCCATATGTGATCAAGTACATTAAGGGTAAGGAAAATGTAGTTGCCGATGCACTTTCACGCATATGCACGCTTGTCACCCAACTTGAGTTGAATGTTATTGGCTTTGAGCACATAAAAGATTTGTATGCTAGTGATCCATCTTTTGCACCTCATTATGCTAAATGTTTGACGCATACATCTTGGGAACAATATTACCTCAAGGATGGTTATCTTATGAGAGCTAACAAACTATGTATTCCCGAGTCTTCTCTTCGTTTGCTACTTTTGCAAGAGGCTCATGGAGGCGGACTCATGGGACATTTTGGACGCGACAAGACTTTCGCCACGCTCTCCAAGAACTACTTTTGGCCCAAGATGTTTCGAGACGTCTCGTGCTTCACCACCCGATGCTCTACATGCCGCAAAGCTAAGTCAAAAGCTCAATCTCATGGTGTTTACATGCCTCTTCCTATTCCTTATCAACCTTGGGAAGACATTAGCATGGATTTTGTACTTGGTTTGCCTAGAACTCAAAATGGAAAGGATTCCGTGTTTGTTGTTGTGGATCGATTTTCTAAGATGGCACATTACATTCCTTGCAACAAGGTAGACGATGCTTCACATATTGCAAATCTCTTTTGTAGGGAAATCTTGCGCCTCCATGGAGTACCAAAGACAATCGTCTCCGACCACGACGTCAAGTTCTTGAGTTACTTTTGGAAGACTCTATGCGCCAAGCTCGGAATCAAGCTCTTGTTCTCATCCGCATACCATCCTCAAACCGACGGCCAAACGGAGGTGACGAACCGGACTCTCTCCACTCTACTTCGTGTGTTGATCAATAAGAACATCAAGGAGCGGGAAGCATGTCTACCCATCGCCGAGTACGCCTACAACCGTGCAAGACATTCGACGACCGGCAAGTCCCCCTTTGAGGTCGTCTACGGCTTCAACCCATTGTCCCCATTGGACATTCTACCTCTACCTCTACAAGAGCGCACCAACATGGATGCGAGTGCACGAGCAAACTACATCAAGAAGATACATGAGGATACAAGAAACACCATCGAGCGCCAAGTACAACGACTAGCGACCAAGCTCAACATCAACAAACAACCCATGATCTTCAACATAGGCGATCTCGTTTGGCTACACCTTCGCAAGGAACGCTTCCCCAACAAACGTAAGTCCAAACTTCTCCCTCGAGCCGATGGACCCTTCAAGGTGTTAGCACGCTACAACAACAACGCCTACAAGCTCGACCTACCAAGCGACAAGTACAACATGAGTGACACCTTCAACTTCAAAGACCTCTCGCCTTTCCATGGTGATGAAGATCTTAATCCGAGGTCGGATCCTTTCGAAGGGAGGAGATATGATGCGGAGCATCCTTCCATCATCCCCATGGACTCTACATCAACACATCCAACCCCACAAGGACCTATGACTCGAGCACGTGCAAGAGCTCTTGAAACCGAGGTGACATCACTCCTCTCACAATTCACTTTCGATTCACATGAGACATGGTTACTACCTCAAACGGAAACGCTATGCATACTCAGGTACCAAGGAGTTCACCATGAAGAAGCTAGGAAGCAAGGAGAACCGGAAGCGGAAGACATGTATGAAGACGGAGAGGAAAAAGCACCAAGGACCAGGATGGCCGGATGATCCGGACGGCGGCACGGACGATCCGGACAGAGCCCGGACGATCCGGACCCCGGCCCAGACGATCCGGCTAACTCATCCGAAGACACCCGAAGCTCAAACCTGAAGCCGGATCATCCGGACCCAGTCCCGGATCATCCGGACCCTGCCCGGACATCCGGACCCCCAGCCGGACATCCGGCCCTGCGCCACCACCAGTCGGACATCCAGCTCATCCGGGCCTCCACCCGGACCAGCCCGGATCATCCGGCCCCTAGCCCGGATCATCCGGCCAGAGCCTGCGAGCGCGTGTTGGGCTGAGCACATGTACCCCTTCGCCCCTAGTCTATTTATAGGACCCCCTCTCCTCACTTTGAGACTTAGCATTGGATTAGCTCATATTTGTGTGAGAGCCTTTGCTCATCCACTTGGTTACTTCTCCTCGGAGCTCACGACCTCTTTGGAGAAGATCCCCCAAGCGGATTCAAGACCCCTTCTAGGGAAGAACATCAAGGCCTCCTCTCGGAGAAGAACGGTTCCTTTGTATCCTTACCTTTGTTGATCTTGAACCATGTGCTACCTTATGTGTGTGATGATCTAGCGCTTGTGTGATCGATTCCTTGTTGGTTGAGTGATTCTCTCTCGTTTCCCCCGTGTTTTCCCTATGTGCTTCCGCGTGTTCTTCGTGATTCCCCGTAGGATCCACTCCAAACGTGAAAGATCGATGCTATAGGGGTCCACCCTACATCACATTATCCTCCCTGGTAGGGACAAACGTACCTTTCTGCAGATGCTTATGATCCGGGCAATCTCATTTGGCCGTAAATTGAAGAAAATCCAGCGGCTATATGCCTTATTCTCCTTGTTTTCGCCGGATGGCATGTTGTAATTCATGCGCGTGAAAGCCAAGAACAAAAGGGCATTCCTGGCATCGATCAATATATTTGTGGAAACGATCTCTCCACTATAGAGGACAAGAAATTTTGGGGTGGTTAGGCAAAAAGCGCACGTGAAAATGAAGTGCTTTCAAGGACTGCCATAGAATGGACAGATGTTCACTAAAATGGTAATAATTTTGTCATTCGGAGCCCGTGTCGGACCCACAAGTTCTCAAACTGCTCGCGGCGAGCGTCTGAATCCAGAAAATACTACCTGCTTGCGCGAGGAGGCCCAGAGTACCCTCAGATACGGCCTTAAGCAGGACTTTTTGACCCTGAAAGTCAAAGAACATCATTCGTTGCTGTTTTTCAGACAAGTTTCTGAACCCATTGGCACTTCCTTTTGAAGGAAATTTGAGAGATTATGTTCATTATACACATTAGCCCCCCTGGTAGGGACAAACGTACCTTCCTGCAGATGCTCTATGATCCGGGCAATCTCATTTGGCCGTAAATTGAAGAAAATCCAGCGGCTATATGCCTTATTCTCCTTGTTTTCGCCGGATGGCATCCTGTAACTCATGCATGTGAAAGCCAAGAACTAAAGGGAATTCCTGGCATCGGTCAATATATATGTGGAAACGATATCTCCACTATAGAGGACAAAAAAATTTGGGGCAGTCAGGCAAAAAGCACACGAGAGAATGAAGTACTTTCAAGGATTACCATAGTATGGACAGATGCTCACTAAGACGGTCATAATTTTGTCATTAGGAGTCCGTGTCGGACCCATAAGTACTCAAACTGCTCGCGGCGATCGTGCGGATCCAAAAAAATACTCCACGCTTGCGCCAGGAGGCCTGGAGTACCCTCAATTCAGCTTTAAGCAGGACTGTTTGGCCCTGAAAGTCAAAGAACATCATTCGTCGCTGTTTTCAGACAAGTTTCTGAACCCATTGGCACTTCCTTTTGAAGGAAATTCGCGAGATTATGTTGCTTATAGACAATATCCCCCCTGGTACGAACAAACATACCTTTCTGCAGATGCTCTATGATCCGGGCAATCTCATTTGGCCGTAAATTGAAGAAAATCCAGCGGCTATATACTTTATTCTCCTTGTTTTCGCCGGATGGCATGCTGTAACTCATGCGCGTGAAAGCCAAGAACAAAAGGGCATTCCTAGCATCGATCAATATATATGTGGAAACAATATCTCCACTATAGAGGACAAGAAATTTTGGGGCAGTTAGGCAAAGAGCGCACGGGAAAATGAAGTACTTTCAAGGACTGCCATAGTATGGACAGATGTTCACTAAAACGGTCATAATTTTGTCATTCGGAGTCCCTGTCGGACCCACAAGTTCTCAAACTGCTCGCGGCGAGCATCTGAATCCAGAAAATACTGCCTGCTTGCGCCAGGGGGCCCGGAGTACCCTCAAATACGGCCTTAAGCATGACTTTTTGGCCCTGAAAGTCAAAGAACATCATTCGTCGCTGTTTTTCACACAAGTTTCTGAACCCATTGGCACTTCCTTTTGAAGGAAATCCAAGAGATTATGTTGCTTATAGACATTAGCCCCCCTCGTAGGGACAAACATACCTTTTTGCAGATGCTCTATGATCTGGACAATCTCATTTGGCCGTAAATTGAAGAAAATCCAGCGGCTATATGCCTTATTCTCCTTGTTTTCGCCGGATGGCATGCCGTAACTCATGCGCGTGAAAGCCAAGAACAAAAGGGCATTCCTGGCATCGATCCATATATATGTGGAAACGATATCTCCACAATAGAGGACAAGAAATTTTTGGGCGGTTAAGCAAAGAGCGCACGGGAAAATGAAGTACTTTCAAGGACTGCCATAGAATGGACAGATGTTCACTAAAACGGTCATAATTTTGTCATTCAGAGTCCGTGTCGGACCCACAAGTTCTCAAAATGCTCGCGGCGAGCGTTCGAATGCAGAAAATACTGCCCGCTTGCGCCAGGAGACCTGGAGTACCCTCAAATACGGCTTTAAGCAGGATATTTTGGCCCTGAAAGTCAAGGACCATCATTCGTCGCTATTTTTCAGACAAGTTTCTGAACCCATTCGCACTTTCTTTTGAAGGAAATCCGAGAGATTATGTTGCTTATAGACATTAGCCCCCCTCGTAGGGACAAACGTACCTTTCTACAGATGCTCTATGATCCGGGCAATCTCATTTGGCTGTAAATTAAAGAAAATCCAGCGGCTATATGCCTTATTCTCCTTGTTTTCGCCGGATGGCATGCTGTAACTCATGCATGTGAAAGCCAAGAACTAACGGGCATTCCTGGCATCGGTCAATATATATATATGGAAACGATATCTCCACTATAGAGGACAAGAAATTTTGGGGCAGTCAGGCAAGAAGCGGATGAGAAAATGAAGTACTTTCAAGGATTGCCATAGAATGGACAGATGCTCACTAAGACGGTCATAATTTTGTCATTAGGAGTCCGTGTAGGACCCATAAGTACTCAAACTGCTCGCGACGAGCGCGCGGATCCAAAAAAATAGTCCGCGCTTGCGCCAGGAGGCCCGGAGTACCCTCAAATTCAGCCTTAAGCAGGACTTTTTGGCCCTGAAAGTCAAAGAACATCATTCGTCGCTGTTTTTCAAACAAGTTTCTGAACCCATTGGCACTTCCTTTTGAAGGAAATTCGCGAGATTATGTTGCTTATAGACATTATCCCCCCTGGTAGGGACAAACGTACCTTTCTGCAGATGCTTATGATCTGGGCAATCTCATTTGGCCGTAAATTGAAGAAAATCCAGCGGCTATATGCCTTATTCTCCTTCTTTTCGCCGGATGGCATGTTGTAACTCATGCATGTGAAAGCCAAGAACAAAAGGGCATTCCTGGCATCGATCAATATATTTGTTGAAACGATATCTCCACTATAGAGGACAAGAAATTTTTAGGGCGGTTAGGCAAAAAGCGCACGTGAAAATGAACTACTTTCAAGGACTGCCATAGAATGGACAGATGTTCAATAAAAGGGTAATAATTTTGTCATTCGGAGCCCGTGTCGGACCCACAAGTTCTCAAACCACTCGCGGCGAGCGTCTGAATCTAGAAAATACTCCCCGCTTGCGCGAGGAGGCCCGGAGTACCCTCAAATACGGCCTTAAGTGGGACTTTTTGGCCCTGAAAGTCAAAGAACATCATTTGTCGCTGTTTTTCAGACAAGTTTCTGAACCCATTGACACTTCCTTTTGAAGGAAATTTGAGAGATTATGTTCCTTATAGACATTAGCCCCCCTGGTAGGGACAAACGTACCTTTCTGCAGATGCTCTATGATCCGGGCAATCTCATTTGGCCGTAAATTGAAGAAAATCCAGCGGCTATAGGCCTTATTCTCCTTGTTTTCGTCGGATGGCATGTTGTAACTCATGCACGTGAAAGCCAAGAACTAAAGGGCATTCCTGCCATCGGTCAATATATATATGGAAACGACATCTCCACTATAGAGGACAAGAAATTTTGGGGCAGTCAGGCAAAAAGCGCACGAGAAAATGAAGTACTTTCAAGGATTGCCATAGAATGGACAGATGCTCACTAAGACGGTCATAATTTTGTCATTAGGAGTCCGTGTCGGACTCATAAGTACTCAAACTGCTCGCGACGAGCGCGGAGATCCAAAAAAATACTCCGCGCTTGCGCCAGGAGGCCCGGAGTACCCTCAAATTCAGCCTTAAATAGGACTTTTTGGCCCTGAAAGTCAAAGAACATCATTCATCGCTGTTTTTTAGACAAGTTTCTGAACCCATTGGGACTTCTTTTTGAAGGAAATTCGCGAGATTACGTTGCTTATAGACATTATCCCCCCTGGTAGGGACAAACGTACCTTTCTGCAGATGCTTATGATCCGGGCAATCTCATTTGGTCGTAAATTGAAGAAAATCCAGCGGCTATATGCCTTATTCTCCTTGTTTTCGCCGGATGGCATGTTGTAACTCATGCGCGTGAAAGCCAAGAACAAAAGGGCATTCCTGGCATCGATCAATATATTTGTGGAAACGACATCTCCACTATAGAGGACAAGAAATTTTGGGGCGGTTAGGCAAAAAGCGCACGTGAAAATGAAGTACTTTCAAGGACTGCCATAGAATGGACAGATGTTCAATAAAAGGGTAATAATTTTGTCATTCGGAGCCCGTGTCGGACCCACAAGTTCTCAAACTGCTCACGGCGAGCGTCTGAATCCAGAAAATACTCCCCGCTTGTGCGAGGAGGCCCGGAGTACCTCAGATACGGCCTTAAGCAGGACTTTTTGGCCCTGAAAGTCAAAGAACAACATTTGTCGCTGTTTTTCCGACAAGTTTCTGAACCCATTGGCACTTCCTTTTGAAGGAAATTTAAGAGATTATGTTCCTTATAGACATTAGCCCCCCTGGTAGGGATAAACGTACCTTTCTGCATATCCTCTATGATCCGGGCTATCTCATTTGGCCGTAAATTGAAGAAAATCCAGCGGCTATATGCCTTATTCTCCTTGTTTTCGCCGGATGGCATGTTGTAACTCATGCACGTGAAAGCCAAGAACTAAAGGGCATTCCTAGCATTGGTCAATATATATGTGGAAACGATATCTCCACTATAGAGGACAAGAAATTTTGGGGCAGTCAGGCAAAAAGCGCACGAGAAAATGAAGTACTTTCAAGGATTTCCATAGAATGGACAGATGCTCACTAAGACGGTCACAATTTTGTCATTAGGAGTCCGTGTCAGACCCATAAATACTCAAACTTCTCGCGGCGAGCGTGCGGATCCAAAAAAATACTCCGCGCTTGCGCCAGGAGGCCCGGAGTACCCTCAAATTCAGCCTTAAGCAGGACTTTTTAGCCCTGAAAGTCAAAGAACATCATTCGTCGCTGTTTTTCAGACAAGTTTCTGAACCCATTGGCACTTCCTTTTGAAGGAAATTCACGAGATTATGTTGCTTATAGACATTATCCCCCTGGTAGGGACAAACGTACCTTTCTGCAGATGCTCTATGATCCGGGCAATCTCATTTGGCCATAAATTGAAGAAAATCCAGCGGCTATATGCCTTATTCACCTTGTTTTTGCCGGATGGCATATTGTAACTCATGCGCGTGAAAGCCAAGAACAAAAGGGCATTCCTGGCATCGATCAATATATATGTTGATGAGGACATCAATACCACTTGAGCTGCCTGCAGATTTTGGGGTTAGTCCCACTTTTAACATTGTAGATTTGAAGCCTTATTTGGGTGAGGAAGATGAGCTTCCGTCAAGGACGACTTCATTTCAAGAAGGGGAGGATGATGAGGACATCAATACCATTGTTACACCCACAGCCCCAACTGCTACATATACTGGACCAATTACTAGAGCACGTGCCCGCCAATTAAATTATCAGGTACTTTCGTTTCTTGGTAATGATTCTAATGTTCATGAGAATATGATGCTGCCTAAATTGGATACATTTGTTTTGCTTACAAATGAAGGGCCTAGCTTGGAGAAGGATGGACATTGGAGCACGAACAAGCATGGAGATGATGGCATGAGCAAGGGGAACAATAACGGAGTTACAAGTGATGATTTCAGGACTTTGAAGCCACCATAATGGGTGCATGAAGCCTTGGACGAAATATACAAGATGCCACTTCATAAATTTCGTCCCGAGGCTATTCTAGGTGCTGCGTCACCTTATTATTGGGCCAGGCCCATGTAATTTTTAAATACATAAGTATAGGCTATTTTTAGAGTCCGTATGTGTGGGGAAACAAGAGATAGGGTTGATTTCGGACCCCTCCACCAAGGGCCACGAAATTCCCCCCTCTTCCTCCATATATACAGCCCTTAGGGCACCGTTTAGACGTTGAGTTTGGTTTAGATTAAAGTTCGGCATAGCTGCAACTTCGCGTACTTCGTTTGTGTTCAACGACCAGACAAAGACGTCACAGAACCCCACCTTGATCAATAAAGCTTTCATCTTATATTCACAATATCCAGATTGCAATCTCAGTTTCTTGCTTGTTCTTCGTTTGCTCGCAGGAAACAGACCCTCGTGGTCAGGTTGATCATGCTCCGGCATGGTCAATAACCTCTCGGAGTTGGTTTAGCGATTGCTAAGGCGCGACATCCTTGCACGTTCGTAGTCGGATCGTCAAAGTCGACTTCCACCAAAGCGATATCCATCATCTCATCAAAAGACGGGACACCTTTGCCTCTATCAAGTGGTATCAGATTTCCAGGTTGCTCGGTGAGATTTTACAGTTTTTCATAGTTTAGATCGAGTCTGTTCTTCATACCTATAGTCCATGAAAAAGCCAAAAAAAAGTTAGGGTTAGTTCATCTAATCCGAACCAATCTGAGCCTTTGCATAATCTTTTCTGTATTTGCTTTGTTGAATTTGCGGTTGCACCATCGTGTCAAGTTGCTAGTCCTAGCGTCTAGTACTTTAGAGTTTCGAGTTCTATTCACAAGTTGTCACGCCGCCGCACCATTGTCATCACCGCTGCCATATACCACCATCATCATCACCGCTGCCATATACCACCATCGTCATCGCCGCAACCATATACCACATATCCACCACCATCACGCTAATCCGAGTCCACCTCCATCACAGATTCGCCACCAGTCCGTGTTCCATCGCCTGCAAATATCCGCCACCAGTCCGAGTTTCCACCAGATTCATCTCCGCCACTAGTCCTAGTCCAAGTCTAGTAATTGTTGCTTTGTTCTCGATTTCTAGATCACGCGATACTCCGAGTCGTGATAGATTAGGACTCCCAAACTTCCGAGCCATCCGCAGAAGAAAAATAGTTCCAGTTTAAATAAAAACTAAGTCTGGAAAATTCTGGCTAGGCAGTTTTTAGGCCATTTATAGACTTTTTCGAAAAAAATTGTTGCGGAGCAAAAAAAAGAGGAAAAAAGTGCAAAAAAAGTGAAAAAAAGAAGAAAAAAAAATCAGAGTGTGCTCCTCCCTTGTTTACGTGCAGCGCCGTGATTTTGTTAGTGTTCTAGGCTCGCGTCTCTAGTACGGTATAGCCTAGGACCAGCACAGTACCGTCGTTGAGCGTTTATTCAACTTTGCATCTCTGAATTGATTATTGCTGATCCTTTTTGCTACCATATTATAAGCCTTCCCAGCTCCACATACATCTACATCGTGCGTTTGACTCTCCCTGGTAATCGCTCTATCCAAGCTTTGAGAGTTTTGACTACAACGGTTGCCGATCACCACCTGCTGCAGGGTAAGAACTGGTAAGAATTTGATATTTGCTTGACGGGTTTGTGATACACCACCACCACTTCTTAGTAGTCTGTAGGATCATATTCTTGTGTGTTTCTATTTGCTGCTAACCATGGTAGGATCACAAGCCGATGAGAATGATTGGGAGAACCCGACGAACAAACAGCTACATGATAAATTTGTTGGAGAACGTTGCAGAAAATTAAAAAATTTCCTACGGTTTCACCAAGATCCATCTATGAGTTCATCTAAGCAACGAGTCAAGGGAGTGAGTTTGCATTTACATACCACTTGTAGATCGAGAGCGGAAGCGTTCACTAGAACGTGGATATTTCCTCCGTCTTGATCCAGCAAGGAGGAAGGAGAGGTTGAGGAAGGCAGCTCCAACGGCAGCACGACGGTGTGGTGTTGTTGGTGCAGCAGTACTCCGACAGGGCTTCGCCAAGCACGTACGGAGGAGGAGAGGTGTTGGGAAGGGGAGGGGTTGCGCCTTGAGTTGTGTTGATAGAGGCAAAGGTGTCCCGTCTTTCGATGAGATGATGGATATCGCTTTGGTGGAAGTCGACTTTGACGATCCGACTACGAACGTGCGAGGACGTCGCGCCTTAGCAATCGCTAAACCAACTCCGAGAGGTTATTGACCACGCCGGAGCATGATCAACCTGACCATGAGGGTCTGTTTCCTGCGAGCAAACGAAGAACAAGCAAGAAACTAAGATTTGCAATCTGGATATTGCGAATACAAGATGAAAGCTTTATTGATCAAGGTGGGGTTCTGTGACGCCTTTGTCTGGTCGTTGAACACAAACGAAGTACGCGAAGTTGCAGCTATGGCGAACTTTTAATCTAAACAAAACCCAAAGTCTAAACGGTGCCCTAATGCTGTATATATGGAGGAAGAGAGGGGGAATTTCGTGGCCCTTGGTGGAGGGGTCCGAAATCAACCCTATCTCTTGTTTCCCCACACATACGGACTCTAAAAATAGCCTATACTTATGTATTTCAAAATTACATGGGCCTGGCCCAATAAAAAGGTGACGCAACACCTATAATAGCCTCTGGACGAAATTTATGAAGTGACATCTTGTATATTTCGTCCAAGGCTTCATGCACTCGTTATGGAGGCTTCAAAGACCTGAAATCATCACTTGTAACTCTGTTCTTGTTCCCCTTGCGCATGCCATCATCTCCATGCTTGTTCTTGCTCCAATGTTCATCCTTCTCCAAGCTAGGCCCTTCATTTGTAAGCAAAACAAATGTATCCAATTTAGGCAGCATCATATTCTCATGAACTTTAGAATCATTACCAAGTAATGAAAGTACCTTGTAATTTAGTTGGCGTGCGCGAGCTCTAGTAATTGGTCCAGTGTGTATAGCAGCAGGGGCTGTGGGTGTAACAATGGTATTGATGTCCTCATCATCCTCCCCTTCTTGAAACGAAGTCGTCCTCGACGGAAGCTCATCTTCCTCACCCAAATAAGGCTTCAAATCTGCAATGTTAAAAGTGGGACTAACCCCAAAATCTGCAGGCAGCTCAAGTTTATATGCATTATCATTTATTTTCTCTAACACCTTAAAGGGACCATCAGCCCGTGGCATGAGCTCTGATTTGCGCAAATCAGGAAATCTATCCTTACGCAAATGTAACCAAACAAGATCTCCAGGTGCAAACACAACATGTTTTCTACCCTTATCTCCAGCAAGTTTATATTTGGCATTCATACGCTCAATGTTTTCCTTAGTTAACTCATGCATTTTTAAAATCAATTCAGCACGTTGTTTAGCATCAAAATTAACCTTCTCCGAAGATGGAAGAGGCAACAAATCAATAGGTGCACGAGGTAGGAAACCATACACAACTTCAAAAGGGCACATCTTAGTAGTAGAATGCAATGAACGATTATAAGCAAATTCAATAGTAGACAATGTTCTATTGACTACTTTAGTTTGGCCATCAGTTTGGGGGTGACAAGTAGTACTAAAAAGCAGTTTAGTCCCCAACTTAGCCCATAAACATCTCCAAAAGTGGCTAAGAAATTTAGTATCACGATCTGAAACAATAGTATTTGGCACACCATGCAAGCGAATAATTTCACGAAAGAACAAATCAGCAACATTAACAGCATCATCGCTTTTATGACATGGTATAAAGTGTGCCATTTTTGAGAATCTATCCACGACAACAAATATGCTATCCCTCCCCTTCTTTGTTCGAGGTAAACCTAAAACAAAGTCCATAGATATATCCTCCCAAGGAACACTAGGTACAGGCAAAGGCATATATAAACCATGAGGATTGAGTACTGACTTAGCTTTTTGACATGTAGTGCAGCGAGCAATAAAACGCTCAACATCCCGTCTCATCTTTGGCCAAAAGAAATGTGTAGCAAGTACGTCCTCCGTCTTCTTCACGCCAAAGTGTCCCATTAATCCTCCTCCATGCGCCTCCTGCAACAACAAAAGACGAACGGAGCTAGCTGGAATGCATAGCTTGTTAGCACGAAACACAAATCCATCGTTAACGACAAACTTGTTCCACATTCTTCCTTCTTTACAATTCTGCATTACATCTTTAAAATCAGCATCATGCACATATTGATCTTTGATGGTCTCGAAACCAAATATTTTGAAGTCAAGTTGTGAAAGCATAGTATAGCGACGAGACAATGCATCAGCAATAACATTTTCTTTTCCCTTCTTGTGTTTAATGACATAAGGGAAAGTCTAAATGAATTCAACCCATTTAGCATGTCTACGATTCAGTTTAGCTTGACTTTTAATATGTTTCAAAGATTCATGATCAGAATGTATAACAAATTCTTTGGGCCATAAATAATGTTGCCATGTTTCTAAAGTCCGAACAAGAGCATATAATTCTTTATCATAATTAGAATAATTCAGACCCCACTCAATTTTTTAGAAAAGTATGCAACAGGTTTGCCATCTTGTAATAACACACCTCCTAATCCAATTCCACTAGCATCACATTCAAGCTCAAAAGTCTTATTAAAATCAGGAAGTTGGAGTAAAGGAGCATGTGTCAACTTATCTTTCAATATCGAGAAGGCTTCTTCCTGTGCGGTACCCCAAAGAAAAGGCACATCTTTCTTTGTAAGCTCATTGAGAGGTGCAGCAATGGTGCTGAAATCTCTCACAAAACGCCTATAGAATCCAGCGAGGCCAAGAAAACTCCTCACTTGTGTGACCGTTTTGGGCTGCGGCCAACTCTCAATAGCTTCAATCTTGGCTTTATCAACTTGAATTCCCTGTGGAGTAACAACATAGCCAAGAAAAGATACTCGGTCGGTGCAAAAGGTGCACTTCCCAAGGTTACCAAACAAACGTGCATCACGTAGAGCAATAAAAACAGCACGTAAATGTTCCAAATGTTCTTCCAAAGATCTGCTATAAATCAGTATATCATCAAAATAGACTACCACAAATCGTCCAATGAAAGCACGTAAAACTTCGTTCATTAGTCTCATGAAAGTACTAGGCGCATTAGTTAACCCAAAAGGCATGACTAACCACTCATATAATCCAAACTTAGTTTTAAATGATGTTTTCCATTCATCCCCCAATTTCATACGAATTTGATGGTATCCACTACACAAATCAACTTTGGAGAATATTGTAGAGCCACTCAATTCATCAAGCATATCATCTAGCCTAGGAATAGGATGACGATAACGAATAGTAATATTATTAATGCCTCTACAATCAACACACATACGCGATGTACCATCCTTTTTCGGCACTAGAATAATAGGAACAGCACAAGGACTAAGGGATTCGCGTATATAACCTTTGTCGAGAAGCTCTTGTACTTGACGCATAATCTCCTTCGTCTCCTCTGGATTGGTACGGTATGGCGCACGGTTTGGCAGTGAAGCACCGGGAATTAAGTCGATCTGATGCTCAATCCCTCGAATAGGTGGTAATCCCGGTGGCACGTCTTGTGGAAAGACGTCAGTGAACTCCTGCAAAATGTTAGTGATAGCAGGAGGCAAAGAGGAAGGCACGTCCTCGAATGAAAATAATGGCTCTCTGCACGCAAAACCATAGCAAACAGATTTGCTGAAATCTAGCTCATCAATATCAGATTTGGTGGCAAATAAACATGCACTTTTCAATTTAATTTCAGAAGCAACACTAGATGGTTTATTATTAGGCTTCATTTGTTGCTCAAATTCTTTTGCCACAATCTGATTTTCACTCTTATTCTTCTCTTGTTTTGCTTTATTAGCTCTATGAATATCATCTTTCAAAATAGAATCAGGAGTCATAGGAAGCAAAGTAATATTTTTATCCTTATGAACAAGAGTATACTGATTGTTTCTACCATGGTGTACAGAATTTTTATCAAATTGCCATGGTCTACCAAGTAATAAGGAACATGCTTGCATAGGTACCACATCACAATCAACATAATCAGCATATGTAGATATACTAAAATGCACACGAACAATACGTGTTACCTTAACCTTGCCGCTGTTGTTGAACCATTGGATGTAGTAAGGATGTGGATGTGGTCTTGTGGTGAGAGAAAGCTTCTCCACCATCTCCATGCTAGCCAAGTTGTTGCAGCTCCCTCCATCTATGATGACGCGCATAGAACGTTCTTTCACAACTCCCTTGGTATGGAACAAATTGTGCCTCTGATTTTGCTCAGCTTGTGTGACCTGCACACTCAAAACACGTTGAGCAACTAAACATTCATACCTGTCAGCGTCTTCAGGAGCCATGTATTACGTCTCATGATCAGAATCATCTCCACCATGTTCTTCACGTGTAATAAGAGCCAAAGTCTCCTCATCATAGTCACTAGCGGACTCATATCCACCATCCGCGGTAGCAATCATCACACGTGGAGATTTGCATTCTCTCGCATAATGACCTCCTCCCTTACAACGACGACAAATAATATCACTTGTGTGCCCTGTTGATGCCATGGAAGAAGAAGAACTCTGTGCAGGCCCAGTAGGTGCGCTCTTGGCAGATAATGGCGGTTGTCCCTGTTTTCTTGTATCACGACTGGAGGAGGCACGTGATTGAGGTGCTGGTGCAGTTGAAGTAGAAGATGCACGCGGTGTCCATGATGAAGGTCGGCCTGCAGAAAAGTTAGTTCGCGCCAATACTTGTCGATCCTGCACTTCACGTTCAGCTTTACAAGCAAGATGGAATAAACGAGTGATATAAGTATACTCCTTATAGTCTAGAATGGTCTGAATCTCTCTATTTAATCCACCCAGAAAACGTGCAAGCATAGCTTCATTCTCCTCAACAATACCACATCTAATCATGCCAGTTTGTAATTCCTGATAATATTCTTCTACAGAATTTTTTCCTTGTCTTAAGCGCTGTAATTTTTGAAGCAATTCACGTTGATAATATGGTGGAACCCAACGAGTACGCATAGCAGTTTTCAAAGCAGCCCAAGTAGTTGGAATAGGATATAATCTACAATGTTTAGACCACCATACACATGCAAAACTAGTGAAAGCACAAACAGCAGCAGCAACTCGTCTCTCCTCAGGATATTGTAAACATGTAAATCGTTGTTCAGTTTCTAACTCCCAAGTAAGATATATATCAGGAACATATCTTCCCTCAAATGGTGGAATATTCAATTTCAGTTTAGGAATATGGACATCATCTCGTACCTGAGGTGGTGGTGCAGGCCTACCATTACGAATATATACCTGAGGTCGACCTGCTGGTGGTGGTGCAGGTGGCTGCACGTAGTGCTGATTTTGATCAACCTCATCCTCATAATCTCCCACATAATCATCCTCCTCCGCATCAGCAGCAGGAGCCACAGAAGTATCAACAGCAGCACCAACAGTTTGGCCAAACGCAAGAGGAACACGGCTCGCTCGGCGAAGGTCTGTTTTGCGATGTGGAGGTAGTCGTTGTTGTTGTTGTTGGAGAGGTGCGTTAGGTGCAGCGGGTGGTGGTGGTGGAAGACGCGCGAGCAATTCATTAAACTTGTTATCGAGCTTTGTTTCGAACGTCTTCTCCATGCCATCTATCTTCTCCATGGCCTCTTCAAATCTGTTTAGCACATCTTCCACCTGTCCACTCATCATTTGCTGAAATTTATCATGCAAATCCTTATTCGTCATGTTCTCCCAGTCAGTCTCGTCGGCTTGTGATCCTGGCATGGTTAGCAGCAATAGAAACACACAAGAATATGATCCTACAGACTACTAACAAGAGGTGGTGGTGGGTGTCACAAATCCGTCAAGCAAATCTCAAATTCTCACCAGTTCTTACCCAGCAGCAGGCGGTGATCGGCAACCGTTGTAGTCAAAAACTCTCAAAGCTTGGATAGAGCGATTACCAGGGAGAGTCAAACGCACGACGTAGATGTATGTGGAGCTGGGAAGGCTAATAATATGGTAGCAAAAGGGGTCAGCAATAATCAATTCAGAGATGCAAAGTTGAATAAATGCTCAACGACGGTACTGTGCTGGTCCTAGGCTAGACTGTGCTAGAGACGCGAGCCTAGACACCAACAAAATCACGGCGCGGCACGTAAACAAGGGAAAAGCACACTTTGAATTTTTTTTTGCTCTTATTTTTTTGCGCTGTTATTTTTTTTGCGCTGTTTTTTTTGCGAAAAATCACTATAATGGCGAGTGTCTCAAAACTCTTCCTAGGTCAAACTGACAGGATGGGCACGAAATTTTTTCAACCAATTTTTTTTTCGACTGCCCGGACCCAAAAACTGGAAACGGGTCAAAAAAAACTTCCTATAATGGCACCTGTCTCAAAACACTTAGAAACACCTAAAAATAGGATAGCCAGAAATTTTTTCGAAAAATGCGTTTTCGAAAAATTTTGGGCCTAAACGGAGGGTGGTTTCCAGACTCTTTTTTTTCCGAAACCTACTCCGGCAAGGAAACACGAATCGGAATCTAGATGGATCTCGAAAACAAACCTAATATGACAAGAACTCAGATTGGTGGTGGATATATGGTGGTAGATGGCAGCGGTGGTGGTATATGACAGTTGTGGTGGTATTTGGATACGGATTCGAAGCGGTGGTGGTAGATGGCAGGGGCGATGATGATGGTGCGGCGGCGGCGTGACAACTTATGACCAGAACTCGAAACTCTAAAAGACTAGACTCTAAGACCAGCAACTAGACACGACGATGCAACCGCAAATTCAACAAAGCAAAACCCTAAAAAGATTATGCAAAGGCTCAGATTGGTTCGGATATGATGAACTAACCCTAATTTTTTTGTGGCTTTTTCGTGGACTGTAGGTATGAAGAACAGACTCGATCTAAACTACGAAAAACTGTAAAATCTCACCGAGCAACCTGGAAATCTGATACCACTTGATAGAGGCAAAGGTGTCCCATCTTTCGATGAGATGATGGATATCGCTTTGGTGGAAGTCGACTTTGACGATCCGACTACGAACGTGCGAGGACGTCGCGCCTTAGCAATCGCTAAACCAACTCCGAGAGGTTATTGACCACGCCGGAGCACGATCAACCTGACCACGAGGGTCTGTTTCCTGCGAGCAAATGAAGAACAAGCAAGAAACTAAGATTTGTAATCTGGATATTGCGAATACAAGATGAAAGCTTTATTGATCAAGGTGGGGTTCTGTGACGCCTTTGTCTGGTCGTTGAACACAAACGAAGTACGCGAAGTTGCAGCTATGGTGAACTTTTAATCTAAACAAAACCCAAAGTCTAAACGGTGCCCTAAGGGCTGTATATATGGAGGAAGAGAGGGGGAATTTCGTGGCCCTTGGTGCAGGGGTCCGAAATCAACCCTATCTCTTGTTTCCCCACACATACGGACTCTAAAAATAGCCTATACTTATGTATTTCGAAATTACATGGGCCTGGCCCAATAAAAAGGTGACGCGGCACCTATAATAGCCTCTGGACGAAATTTATGAAGTGACATCTTGTATATTTCGTCCAAGGCTTCATGCACTCGTTATGGAGGCTTCAAAGACCTGAAATCATCACTTGTAACTCTGCTCTTGTTCCCCTTGCGTATGCCATCATCTCCATGCTTGTTCTTGCTCCAATGTTCATCCTTCTCCAAGCTAGGCCCTTCATTTGTAAGCAAAACATATGTATCCAATTTAGTCAGCATCATATTCTCATGAACATTAGAATCATTGCCAAGAAACGAAAGTACCTGGTAATTTAGTTGGCGTGCGCGAGCTCTAGTAATTGGTCCAGTGTGTATAGCAGCAGGGGCTGTGGGTGTAACAATGGTATTGATGTCCTCATCATTTGTACAGCAGCCCTCCCCTCACCCCTCTATTTATAGGGGAAGGGGCAAGGGGGGCCGACCCCTCTAGATGGGATCTAGAGGGGGGGCGGCGGCTAGGGAGGGGGGACTTGCCCCCCAAGCAAGGGGGGCGCCCCCTTTAGGGTTTCCCCCCCAACCCTAGGCGCATGGGCCCAAGGTGGGGGGCGCGCCCAGCCCTCCAGGGGCTGGCTCCCAGCCCCTTGCGGCCCATGTGGCCCTCTGATAGGGGTGGCCCCTCCCGGTGGACCCCCGGAACCCCTCCGGTGGCCCCGGTACAATACCGATATGACCCCGAATTCTTCCGGTGTCCGTAAGACAACTTCCCATATATAAAACTTCACCTCCTGACCATTCCGGAACTCCTCGTGACGTCCGGGATCTCATCCGGGACTCCGAACAACTTTCGGTAATCACATACAAGTCTTCCTAATAACCCTAGCGTCACCGAACCTTAAGTGTGTAGACCCTACGGGTTCGGGAGACATGCAGACATGACCGAGACTGCTCTCCGGTCAATAACCAACAGCGGGATCTGGATACCCAGGTTGGCTCCCACATGCTCCTCGATGATGTCATCGGATGAACCACGATGTCGAGGATTCGATCAAACCCCGTATACAATTCCCTTTGTCAATTGGTATGTTACTTGCCTGAGACTCGATCGTCGGTATCCCAATACCTTGTTCAGTATCGTTACCGGCAAGTCACTTTACTCGTACCGTAATGCGTGATCCCGTCACCAACCACCTGGTCACTTTGAGCTCATTATGATGATGCATTACCGAGTGGGCCCAGAGATACCTCTCCGTCATACGGAGTGACAAATCCCAATCTCGATCCGTGTCAACCCAACAGACACTTTCGGAGATACCTGTAGTGCACCTTTATAATCACCCAGTTACATTGTGACGTTTGGTACACCCAAAGCACTCTTACGGTATCCGGGAGTTACACGATCTCATGGTCTAAGGAAGAGATACTTGACATTGAAAAAGCTCTAGCAAACGAACTACACGATCTTGTGCTATGCTTAGGATTGGGTCTTGTCCATCACATCATTCTCCTAATGATGTGATCCCGTTATCAACGACATCCAATGTCCATAGCCAGGAAACCATGACTATCAGTTGATCAACGAGCTAGTCAACTAGAGGCTCACTAGGGACATGTTATGGTCTATGTATTCACACGTGTATTACGATTTCTGGATAATACAGTTATAGCATGAATAAAAGACTATTATCATGAACAAAGAAATATAATAATAACACTTTTATTTTTGCCTCTAGGGCATATTTCCAACAGTCTCCCACTTGCACTAGAGTCAATAATCTAGTTACATTGTGATGAATCGAACACCCATAGAGTTCTGGTGTTGATCATGTTTTGCTCGCGAGAGAGGTTTAGTCAACGGATCTGCGACATTCAGATCCGTATGTACTTTGCAAATATCTATGTCTCCATCTTGAACATTTTCACGGATGGAGTTGAAACGACGCTTGATGTGCCTGGTCTTCTTGTGAAACCTGGGCTCCTTGGCAAGGGCAATAGCTCCAGTGTTGTCACAGAAGAGTTTGATCGGCCCCGACGCATTGGGTATGACTCCTAGGTCGGTGATGAACTCCTTCACCCAAATAGCTTCATGCGCTGCCTCCGAGGCTGCCATGTACTCCGCTTCACATGTAGATCCCGCCACTACGCTCTGCTTGCAGCTGCACCAGCTTACTGCTCCACCATTCAACATATACACGTATCCGGTTTGTGACTTAGAGTCATCCAGATCTGTGTCGAAGCTAGCGTCGACGTAACCCTTTACGACGAGCTCTTCGTCACCTCCATAAACGAGAAACATGTCCTTTGTCCTTTTTAGGTACTTCAGGATATTCTTGACCGCTGTCCAGTGTTCCTTGTTGGGATTACTTTGGTACCTTCCTACCAAACTTACGCCAAGATTTACATCAGGTCTGGTACACAGCATGGCATACATAATAGATCCTATGGCTGAAGCATAGGGGATGACACTCATCTCTTCTTTATCTTTTGCCGTGGTCGGGCATTGAGCCGAGCTCAATCTCACACCTTGCAATACAGGCAAGAACCCCTTCTTGGACTGATCCATTTTGAACTTCTTCAAAATCTTATCAAGGTATGTGCTTTGTGAAAGACCTATGAGGCGTCTCGATCTATCTCTATAGATCTTAATGCCTAATATATAAGCAGCTTCTCCAAGGTCCTTCATTGAAAAACACTTATTCAAGTAGGCCTTAATGCTGTCCAAAAGTTCTATATCATTTCCCATCAAGAGTATGTCATCTACATATAATATGAGAAATGCTACAGAGCTCCCACTCACTTTCTTGTAAATGTAGGCTTCTCCATAAGTCTGCATAAACCCCAAACGCTTTGATCATCTCATCAAAGCGAATGTTCCAACTCCGAGATGCTTGCACCAGCCCATAAATGGATCGCTGGAGCTTGCATACTTTGTTAGCGTTCTTAGGATCGACAAAACCTTCCGGCTGCATCATATACAGTTCTTCCTTAAGATGTCCATTAAGGAATGCCGTTTTGACGTCCATCTGCCATATCTCATAATCATAGTATGCGGCAATTGCTAACATGATTCGGACGGACTTCAGCTTCGCTACGGGAGAGAATGTCTCGTCGTAGTCAATCCCTTGAACTTGTCGATAACCCTTAGCGACAAGTCGAGCTTTATGGATGGTAACATTTCCATCCGCGTCCGTCTTCTTCTTAAAGATTCATTTGTTTTCTATCGCTCCCCGATCATCGGGCAAGTCTGTCAAAGTCCATACTTTGTTTTCATACATGGGTTCTATCTCGGATTTCATGGCTTCAAGCCATTTGTTGGAATCTGGGCCCGCCATCGCTTCTTCATAGTTCGAAGGTTCACCATTGTCTAACAACATGATTTCCAGGACGGGGTTGCCGTACCACTCTGGTGCGGAACGTGTCCTTGTGGACCTACGAAGTTCAGTAGCAACTTGATCTGAAGTACCTTGATCATCATCATTATTTTCCTCTTCGGTAGGTGTAGGCATCACAGGAACATTTTCCCGAGCTGCACTACTATCCCGTTCAAGAGGTAGTGCTTCATCGAGTTCTACTTTCCTCCCACTTACTTCTTTCAAGAGAAACTCTTTTTCCAGAAAGGATTCGTTCTTGGCAACAAAGATCTTGCCCTCGGATCTTAAGTAGAAGGTATACCCAACGGTTTCCTTAGGGTATCCTATGAAGACGCATTTTTCCGACTTGGGTTCGAGCTTTTCAGGTTGAAGTTTCTTGACATAAGCATCGCATCCCCAAACTTTTAGAAACGACAGCTTAGGTTTCTTCCCAAACCATAATTCATACGGTGTCGTCTCAACGGATTTAGACGGTGCTCTATTTAAAGTGAATGTAGCTGTCTCTAGAGCGTATCCCCAAAATGATAGCGGTAAATTGGTAAGAGACATCATAGACCGCACCATATCCAATAGAGTGCGATTACGATGTTCGGACACACCGTTACGCTGAGGTGTTCCAGGCGGCATGAGTTGTGAAACGATTCCACATTTCCTTAAGTGTGTACCAAATTCGTGACTTAAGTATTCTTCTCCACGATCTGATCGTAGGAATTTTATCTTTCGGTCACGTTGATTCTCTACCTCATTCTGAAATTCCTTGAACTTTTCAAAGGTCTCAGACTTGTGTTTCATTAAGTAGACATACCCATATCTACTCAAGTCATCAGTGACATTGAGAACATAACGATATCCTCCGCGAGCCTCAACGCTCATTGGACTGCACACATCGGTATGTATGATTTCCAACAAGTTGGTTGCTCGCTCCATTGTTCCGGAGAACAGAGTCTTGGTCATCTTGCCCATGAGGCATGGTTCGCATGTGTCAAATGATTCATAATCTAGAGACTCCAAAAGTCCATCAGCATGGAGCTTCTTCATGCGCTTGACACCAATGTGACCAAGGCGGCAGTGCCACAAATATGTGGGACTATCATTATCAACTTTACATCTTTTGGTATTCACGCTATGAATATGTGTAACATTACGCTCGAGATTCATTAAGAATAAACCATTAACCATCGGAGCATGACCATAAAACATATCTCTCATATAAATAGAACAACCATTATTCTCAGATTTAAATGAGTAGCCATCTCGTATTAAACGAGATCCAGATACAATGTTCATGCTCAAACTTGGCACCAAATAACAATTATTAAGGTTCAAAACTAATCCCGTAGGTAAATGTAGAGGTAGCGTGCCGACGGCGATCATATCGACTCTGGAACCATTCCCGACGCGCATCGTCACCTCGTCCTTCGCCAGTCTCCGCTTATTCCGCAGCTCCTGCTGTGAGTTACAAATATGAGCAACGACACCGGTATCAAATACCCAGGAGTTACTACGAGTACTGGTAAGGTACACATCAATTACATGTATATCAAATATATGATAGAGGCGGGGGTGTCCCGATCTTTCGATGAGATGATAACTATCGATTTGGTGGAGACGACTTTGACGATCCGACTACAAATGTGCAGGACGTTGCGCCTTAGCAATCGCTAAACCAATCTCCTGAGGTTACTGACGATGCCGGAAGCACGGTCAGCCTGACCACGAAGGTCTATTCCTGCAAGCAATCAAAGAACGAGCAAGAATATGATAAAGCAATCTGAATATTGCAAATATATATGAGGTATTGATAATGGTGGAGATCCGTAAGCGGTCTTGGTCTGGTCGTTGGACACAAACGAAGTACACGAAGTTGCAATGGCTAACTTTTAACTAAACAAATCCCAAGGAAAAGCTACTAGATGGATCTACTTATATAGGAGCAAGGGGTGGCGGCCAAGGAGGTGGGAGGACGTCCCAAGGCAGCCTAAAACTAAATCTAGGTCGTACAAGGCCAATGGGCCCAAGTGGAGGTGATGTAACACCTTTGGACTTGTAGTTTGACTCGGATTCTGCTGCAGCATCAGATTGTTTCGTCCACAACTCAACGCTCCGGACGAATTTGAAGGTGATTCCAATTGGGTTGGGAAGTGCACGAAATCTAGTTTCCAACAAAAAAAGAATCACCCAATTCGGAGTCCGTATGAAAAACTTGTGTGCATTTTGAGTCAGGTATGTCTGTGCAGTCCGAATCTGAATCCAGAACGTGAGAGACTTGGACTCTATCTTCTCTTGGGCCAAAAGTGACGTGAAAGAACTTTTTGGACAGCAAATAAACATCTCTTTCTTCCTTATCTGCATATGTGGATTGTACAAATGTCCCATACACCTGCAATTAGACAAAACACAAAAGTGTGTGAAGTATTTTTGTTCTGGATAACATAAATAGATTATTGAATAGTTTGCACTAGAAATCACCTGACAAATATGCATATATGCAATATTTTTGGTCATATCCAAGGTAGTCATGTCCTCATCATCCTCCCCTTCTTGAAAATAAAGCCGTCCTCGGCGTTGCTTAATCTGAAATGTGGCTAACAAAAGAGACAAGGTGTACATGTTGTATATGTATATGTCATCCATTTTTACTTCCCTTGATTTTTGCATATATGACACATGAATAGATGAGTAACTTGCATAGTTCATAAAATCTAAAGCCAAAAAATTAGCACTAGAAGTAGAAGGCATGAAAATATTGCAACTCAGTTTGCACATATAAGTGAAGCTCTTATTCATTTCAAAAGATTGACAATGTTCATCATTAAACCATCCCAACATTGGTGAATAAACCTTACTTGCATCAAATTTACATGCTACAACATGCTTAAATAAGCAAACATGCAATAAGTCATACAACACAGAATGATCACCAAGATTAGAGGTCATATCAAAATGATTAAACATTGGTTCTTTTGCATCAATAGTTAATTCAATGGGTGCACTCAAAATTGTTGGTATTTCAGTTGTTTGATCACATGGCAAAGTCAAATTATCAACGTAGTTCTCTAAAATAGGTGGTGTGATCAAAGTAGTGGGTAGCTCATCAGATGGTGCATTCAAATTGACAAGGCATTCATCATTCTCATGTAGAGATGGAAGATCAGTACCTTTGTCATTACCTCTTATGATCAACTTAGATGATGTAGCCACTCTCGGGGGCGATGTGTCACATGGTGGAGGTGATATAGTCCTGACAACAACGGATGTGGTTGTCATAGTATGCCTAGTAGTTGAAGGAACAATCATATCAACTCTTGGAATGTGCACCGTGCGCTTGTTCTCCTCGTGGCCAACACGTCGTTTTATTTCCTGTTCAGCTTTGCAAGCAAGATGAAACAAATGGTCCATAGGATAACACTCTTCATGAATTAGTATCTCTTGAATATCACGGTTTAATCCTCCCCAAAATCTATCCATAAAATCATCTTCACTTTCTTCTAAAGAGGAATGCAACAAGGTAGTTTGTAAATCATCATAATATTTTGTCACAGTTTCACTCCCTTGTTTTAAGTGTTGCAACTTCTTAATCATGTCACGAGTATAATAAGCAGGGACGAAAGTATGTCGCATGGCAAGTTTCAAATCATCCCAAGTAGTAGGTATATAATCAGGGTGTAACCGACAATATTCACTCCACCAAACCAAAGCATAACCAGTGAAAGAACCAACCGCAACCTTAACCTTTTTATGTTCATCGAAATTATGGGAAGCAAATATATTTTTTATGTCGAACTCCCATTCAATGTATAAAGCAGGTTTAAAATGGCCATTAAATGGTGGTATAGATACATTAACCTGATCATGTGCATTTGGATGTTTGTGCACCTCTCGTGACGGTTGTGGTATTTGCAAAGGTGGTGGCACGTCCCCCGCGATCGACAAAGCCCATGAATTGACTCTGGATCCTGTCATGATTAGTAGAACAAGAAACAAAACCCAAAAATAATGTTCCTATAACTACTAGGATGTGGTGGTAAAATGCTCACAGTAAAGCAAATATCAATGTCTTACAAGTTCTTACCATGCAGCAGGCGGTGATCGGCAACCAGCGGTGTCAAGTAACTTCGAATATTGAGTAAAGCGATTGCCAGGGGAGCGTACGTATACACGGTGTAGAAATATGTGGAGCTGGGTTGGCTATATATGGTAGCAAAAGATTAGCAATAATCAATTCAAAGATGCAATGTTGAATAAACGCTCAACGACGGTACTGTGCTGGTCCTAGGCTAGACCAGACTAGAGACGCGAGCCTAGAACACTAATAAGGTCACGGCGTAGCACAACTAGCATCAATGAAGGATACTAAGTAGCTCTTGACAGCAAGATATAAGTGAAGATCACAACGGCAGTGAAGATAATGATGAAAAACAACTGCCAAGCAGGATATACAACAACTCTCTCTCCAACTTTCCTCTTGAAAAGTTTGAGACAATTTTCTGATAAATTCTTTCAAAGAATGCCACTAACTCAAGCTTTCCAATGCAAAAAGAATCACTCAATTCCGAGTTGATATGAGGAGTCAAAGAATTCTAAAACTGGCCTGAAAAATTGGAACAAGCTGTGTTCACGAACTTCAGAGGGCAAAAAGACCTATTTAGAAGCCGATTTTGAGGTGTCAAATATTGAACTAGCTTCTGCAACTATTTAGATGCGGCTCGTCGCTATCTTCAATTTGAGTACTCACGGAGCCAAAACAGACTTCGTATGAGGAAGATACACCTGTTTTACTGAACAGTGCGCAAAACAGATTCCAATCCGAATTCAGGTACGAGATTGATTCTAGATAGATCCAAATTTTTTTTCTTCTCTCTTTTTTTTCTCACGCTTTTTTTTCTTTTTCTTCTCCTTTTTTTCTCTGACTTTTTTTTCTCTCGTTTTTTTTCTCTCTTTTTTTCTCCCTCTTTCCAAAACAAACTAGATCTCAACTATTATTATGACAATGAATGGTGGGTAGCACGTGGTGGAAATTGATGGATGGGTGGTGGACAGCGGAAGAGATAATGATGCAGCGGTGGCGTGATTAATGTGACCAGAACTCAAAACTCTAAAAGACTAGACTCTAAGACCAGCAACTAGACACGACGATGCAACCGCAAATTCAACAAAGCAAAACCCTAAAAAGATTATGCAAAGGCTCAGATTGGTTCGGATATGATGAACTAACCCTAATTTTTTTTGTGGCTTTTTCGTGGACTATAGGTATGAAGAACAGACTCGATCTAAACTACGAAAAACTGTAAAATCTCACCGAGCAACCTGGAAATCTGATACCACTTGATAGAGGCAAAGGTGTCCCGTCTTTCGATGAGATGGTGGATTTCACTTTGGTGGAAGTCGACTTTGACGATCCGACTACGAACGTGCGAGGACGTCGCGCCTTAGCAATCGCTAAACCAACTCCGAGAGGTTATTGACCACGCCGGAGCACGATCAACCTGACCACGAGGGTCTGTTTCCTGCGAGCAAACGAAGAACAAGCAAGAAACTAAGATTGCAATCTGGATATTGCGAATATAAGATGAAAGCTTTATTGATCAAGGTGGGGTTCTGTGACGCCTTTGTCTGGTCGTTGAACACAAACGAAGTACGCGAAGTTGCAGCTATGGCGAACTTTTAATCTAAACAAAACCCAAGGTCTAAACGATGCCCTAAGGGCTGTATATATGGAGGAAGAGGGGGTGGATTTCGTGGCCCTTGGTGGAGGGGTCCGAAATCAACCCTATCTCTTGTTTCCCCACACATACGGACTCTAAAAATAGCCTATACTTTTGTATTTCGAAATTAC
Organism: Triticum aestivum; assembly: GCF_018294505.1. Lineage (NCBI taxonomy): Eukaryota > Viridiplantae > Streptophyta > Magnoliopsida > Poales > Poaceae > Triticum > Triticum aestivum. The sequence continues at coordinate 202,531,431 of NC_057807.1, read as the reverse complement.
ATGGGCCTGGCCCAATAATAAGGTGACGCAGCACCTAAAATAGCCTCGGGACGAAATTTATGAAGTGGCATCTTGTATATTTCGTCCAAGGCTTCATGCACACATTATGGTGGCTTCAAAGTCCTGAAATCATCACTTGTAACTCCGTTCTTGTTCCCCTTGCGCATGCCATCATCTCCATGCTTGTTCTTGCTCCAATGTTCATCCTTCTCCAAGCTAGGCCCTTCATTTGTAAGCAAAACAAATGTATCCAATTTAGGCAGCATCATATTCTCATGAACATTAGAATCATTACCAAGAAACGAAAGTACCTGGTAATTTAGTTGGCGTGCACGAGCTCTAGTAATTGGTCCAGTATGTATAGCAGCAGGGGCTGTGGGTGTAACAATTGTATTGATGTCCTCATCACAATGTTCATCATTAAACCATCCCAACATTGGTGAATAAACCTTACTTGCATCAAATTTACATGCTACAACATGCTTAAATAAGCAAACATGCAATAAGTCATTCAACACAGAATCATCACCAAGATTAGAGGTCATATCAAAATGATTAAACATTGGTTCTTTTGCATCAATAGTTAATTCAATGGGTGCACTCAAAATTGTTGGTATTTCAGTTGTTTGATCACATGGCAAAGTCAAATTATCAACGTAGTCCTCTAAAATAGGTGGTGTGATCAAAGTAGTGGGTAGCTCATCAGATGGTGCATTCAAATTGACAAGGCATTCATCATTCTCATGTAGAGATGGAAGATCAGTACCTTTGTCATTACCTCTTATGATCAACTCAGATGATGTAGCCACTCTCGGGGGCGATGTGTCACATGGTGGAGGTGATGTAGTCCTGACAACAACGGATGTGGTTGTCATAGTATGCCTAGTAGTTGAAGGAACAATCATATCAACTCTTGGAATGTGCACCGTGCGCTTGTTCTCCTCGTGGCCAACACGTCGTTTTATTTCCTGTTCAGCTTTGCAAGAAAGATGAAACAAATGGTCCATAGAATAACACTCTTCATGAATTAGTATCTCTTGAATATCACGGTTTAATCCTCCCCAAAATCTATCCATAAAATCATTTTCACTTTCTTCTAAAGAGGAATGCAACAAGGTAGTTTGTAAATCATCATAATATTTTGTTACAGTTTCACTACCTTGTTTTAAGTGTTGCAACTTCTTAATCATGTCACGAGTATAATAAGCAGGGACGAAAGTATGTCGCATGGCAAGTTTCAAATCATCCCAAGTAGTAGGTATATAATCAGGGTGTAACCGACAATATTCACTCCACCAAACCAAAGCATAACCAGTGAAAGAACCAACCGCAACCTTAACCTTTTTATGTTCATCGAAATTATGGGAAGCAAATATATTTTTTATGTCGAACTCCCATTCAATATATAAAGCAGGTTTAAAACAGCCATTAAATGGTGGTATAGATACATTAACCTGATCATGTGCATTTGGATGTTTGTGCACCTCTCGTGACGGTTGTGGTATTTGCAAAGGTGGTGGCACGTCTCCCGCGATCGACAAAGCCCATGAATTGACTCTGGATCCTGTCATGATTAGTAGAACAAGAAACAAAACCCAAAAATAATGTTCCTATAACTACTAGGATGTGGTTGTAAAACGCTCACAGTAAAGCAAATATCAATATCTTACAAGTTCTTACCATGCAGCAGGCGGTGATCGGTAACCAGCGGTGTCAAGTAACTCCGAATATTGAGTAAAGCGATTGCCAGGGGAGCGTACGTATACACGGTGTAGAAATATGTGGAGCTGGGTTGGCTATATATGGTAGCAAAAGATTAGCAATAATCAATTCAAAGATGCAATGTTGAATAAATGCTCAACGACGGTACTGTGCTGGTCCTAGGCTAGACCGGACTAGAGACGCGAGCCTAGAACACTAATGAGGTCACGGCGTAGCACAACTAGCATCAATGACGGATACTAAGTAGCTCTTGACAGCAAAATATAAGTGAAGATCACAACGGCAGTGAAGATAATGATGAAAAACAACTGCCAAGCAGGATATACAACAACTCTCTCTCCAACTTTCCTCTTGAAAAGTTTGAGACAATTTTCTGATAAATTCTTTCAAATAATGCTACTAACTCAAGCTTTCCAATGCAAAAAGATTCACTCAATTCCGAGTTGATATGAGGAGTCAAAGAATTCTAAAACTGGCCTGAAAAATTGGAACAAGCTGTGTTCACGAACTTTGGAGGGCAAAAAGACCTATTTAGAAGCCGATTTTGAGGTGTCAAATATTGAACAAGCTTCTGCAACTATTTAGATGCGGCTCGTCGCTATCTTCAATTTGAGTACTCACGGAGCCAAAACGGACTTCGTATGAGGAAGATACACCTGTTTTACTGAATAGTGCGCAAAACAGATTCCAATCCGAATTCAGGTACGAGATTGATTCTAGATAGATCCAATTTTTTTCTTCTCTCTTTTTTTGCTCACGCTTTTTTTTCTTCTCTCTCTTTTTCTTTCCTTTTTTTCTCTTTTTTTTTCTCTATCTTTTTTTTCTCCCTCTTTCCAAGACAAACTAGATAAGATGCAGATTGGATCAGGCGAAGATGTGAATGACCTCAACTATGATTATGACAATGAACAGTGCATAGCACGTGGTGGAAATTAATAGATGGGATGGTGGACAGCGGAACGGATAATGATGCAGCGGCGGCGTGACTAATGTGAACAGAACTCAAAACTGTAAAGGAACTAGACACTAAGACCAGCAACTGACACGACGATGCAACCGATAATTCAACTATGCAAGCAATGAATAGAAAATTGCAAAGGCTCAGACTGGCTTGGATAAAGGATGAACAGATCTAACGTTTTTTTGTGGCTTTTTCTTGGACAATAGGTAAGAAAATAAATCTAACCTAAGAAAAACTGGAAATTCTCACCGACCAACTTGAAAACTGATACCACTTGATAGAGGCGGGGGTGTCCCGATCTTTCGATGAGATGATAACTATCGATTTGGTGGAGACGACTTTGACGATCCGACTACAAACGTGCAGGACGTTGCGCCTTAGCAATCGCTAAACCAATCTCCTGAGGTTACTGACGATGCCGGAAGCACGGTCAGCCTGACCACGAAGGTCTATTCCTGCAAGCAATCGAAGAACGAGCAAGAATATGATAAAGCAATCTGAATATTGCAAATATATATGAGGTATTGATAATGGTGGAGATCCGTAAGCGGTCTTGGTCTGGTCGTTGGACACAAACGAAGTACACGAAGTTGCAATGGCTAACTTTTAACTAAACAAATCCCAAGGAAAAGCTACTAGATGGATCTACTTATATAGGAGCAAGGGGTGGCGGCCAAGGAGGTGGGAGGACGTCCCAAGGCAGCCTAAAACTAAATCTAGGTCGTACAAGGCCAATGGGCCCAAGTGGAGGTGATGTAACACCTTTGGACTTGTAGTTTGACTCGGATTCTGCCGCAGCATCAGATTGTTTCGTCCACAACTCAACGCTCTGGACGAATTTGAAGGTGATTCCAATTGGGTTGGAAAGTGCACGAAATCTAGTTTCCAACAAAAAAAGAATCACCCAATTCGGAGTCCGTATGAAAAACTTGTGTGCGTTTTGAGTCAGGTATGTCTGTGCAGTCCGAATCTAAATCCAGAACGTGAGAGACTTGGACTCTATCTTCTCTTGGGCCAAAAGTGACGTGAGAGAACTTTTTGGACAGCAAATAAACATCTCTTTCTTCCTTATCTTCATATGTGGATTGTACAAATGTCCCATACACCTGCAATTAGACAAAACACAAAAGTGTGTGAAATATTTTTGTTCTGGATAACATAAATAGATTATTGAATAGTTTGCACTAGAAATCACCTGACAAATATGCATATATGTAATATTTTTGGTCATATCCAAGGTAGTCATGTCCTCATCATCCTCCCCTTCTTGAAAATAAAGCCGTCCTCGGCGTTGCTTAATCTGAAATGTGGCTAACAAAAGAGACAAGGTGTACATGTTGTATATGTATATGTCATCCATTTTTACTTCCCTTTATTTTTGCATATATGACACATGAATAGATGAGTAACTTGCATAGTTCATAAAATCTAAAGCCAAAAAATTAGCACAAGAAGTAGAAGGCATGAAAATATTGCAACTCATTTTGCACATATAAGTGAAGCTCTTATTCATTTCAAAAGATTGACAATGTTCATCATTAAACCATCCCAACATTGGTGAATAAACCTTACTTGCATCAAATTTACATGCTACAACATGCTTAAATAAGCAAACATGCAATAAGTCATTCAACACAGAATCATCACCAAGATTAGAGGTCATATCAAAATGATTAAACATTGGTTCTTTTGCATCAATAGTTAATTCAATGGGTGCACTCAAAATTGTTGGTATTTCAGTTGTTTGATCACATGGCAAAGTCAAATTATCAACGTAGTCCTCTAAAATAGGTGGTGTGATCAAAGTAGTGGGTAGCTCATCAGATGGTGCATTCAAATTGACAAGGCATTCATCATTCTCATGTAGAGATGGAAGATCAGTACCTTTGTCATTACCTCTTATGATCAACTCAGATGATGTAGCCACTCTCGGGGGCGATGTGTCACATGGTGGAGGTGATGTAGTCCTGACAACAACGGATGTGGTTGTCATAGTATGCCTAGTAGTTGAAGGAACAATCATATCAACTCTTGGAATGTGCACTGTGCGCTTGTTCTCCTCGTGGCCAACACGTTGTTTTATTTCCTGTTCAGCTTTGCAAGCAAGATGAAACAAATGGTCCATAGGATAACACTCTTCATGAATTAGTATCTCTTGAATATCACGGTTTAATCCTCCCCAAAATCTATCCATAAAATCATCTTCACTTTCTTCTAAAGAGGAATGCAACAAGGTAGTTTGTAAATCATCATAATATTTTGTTACAGTTTCACTACCTTGTTTTAAGTGTTGCAACTTCTTAATCATGTCACGAGTATAATAAGCAGGGACGAAAGTATGTCGCATGGCAAGTTTCAAATCATCCCAAGTAGTAGGTATATAATCAGGGTGTAACCGACAATATTCACTCCACCAAACCAAAGCATAACCAGTGAAAGAACCAACCGCAACCTTAACCTTTTTATGTTCATCGAAATTATGGGAAGCAAATATATTTTTTATGTCGAACTCACATTCAATATATAAAGCAGGTTTAAAACGGCCATTAAATGGTGGTATAGATACATTAACCTGATCATGTGCATTTGGATGTTTGTGCACCTCTCGTGACGGTTGTGGTATTTGCAAAGGTGGTGGCACGTCTCCCGCGATCGACAAAGCCCATGAATTGACTCTGGATCCTGTCATGATTAGTAGAACAAGAAACAAAACCCAAAAATAATGTTCCTATAACTACTAGGATGTGGTGGTAAAACGCTCACAGTAAAGCAAATATCAATGTCTTACAAGTTCTTACCATGCAGCAGGCGATGATCGGCAACCAGCGGTGTCAAGTAACTCCGAATATTGAGTAAAGCGATTGCCAGGGGAGCGTACGTATACACGGTGTAGAAATATGTGGAGCTGGGTTGGCTATATATGGTAGCAAAAGATTAGCAATAATCAATTCAAAGATGCAATGTTGAATAAACGCTCAACGACGGTACTGTGCTGGTCCTAGGCTAGACCTGATAGAGGCGGGGGTGTCCCGATCTTTCGATGAGATGATAACTATCGATTTGGTGGAGACGACTTTGACGATCCGACTACAAACGTGCACGACGTTGCGCCTTAGCAATCGCTAAACCAATCTCCTGAGGTTACTGATGATGCCGGAAGCACGATCAGCCTGACCACGAAGGTCTATTCCTGCAAGCAATCGAAGAACGAGCAAGAATATGATAAAGCAATCTGAATATTGCAAATATATATGAGGTATTGATAATGGTGGGGATCCGTAAGCGGTCTTGGTCTGGTCGTTGGACACAAACGAAGTACACGAAGTTGCAATGGCTAACTTTTAACTAAACAAATCCCAAGGAAAAGCTACTAGATGGATCTACTTATATAGGAGCAAGGGGTGGCGGCCAAGGAGGTGGGAGGACGTCCCAAGGCAGTCTAAAACTAAATCTAGGTCGTACAAGGCCAATGGGCCCAAGTGGAGGTGATGTAACACCTTTGGACTTGTAGTTTGACTCGGATTCTGCTGCAGCATCAGATTGTTTCGTCCACAACTCAACGCTCCGGACGAATTTGAAGGTGATTCCAATTGGGTTGGAAAGTGCACGAAATCTAGTTTCCAACAAAAAAAGAATCACCCAATTCGGAGTCCGTATGAAAAACTTGTGTGCATTTTGAGTCAGGTATGTCTGTGCAGTCCGAATCTGAATCCAGAACGTGAGAGACTTGGACTCTATCTTCTCTTGGGCCAAAAGTGACGTGAAAGAACTTTTTGGACAGCAAATAAACATCTCTTTCTTCCTTATCTGCATATGTGGATTGTACAAATGTCCCATACACCTGCAATTAGACAAAACACAAAAGTGTGTGAAGTATTTTTGTTCTGGATAACATAAATAGATTATTGAATAGTTTGCACTAGAAATCACCTGACAAATATGCATATATGCAATATTTTTGGTCATATCCAAGGTAGTCATGTCCTCATCAATATACCTTTGGTGTTGCCGGCCTTCTTATCCGCTAAGTATTTGGGGCAGTTCCGCTTCGAGTGACCCTTCCCCTTGCAATAAAAGCACTCAGTCTCAGGCTTGGGTCCATTCTTTGACTTCTTCCCGGTAACTGGCTTACCGGGCGCGGCAACATCCTTGCCGTCCTTCTTGAAGTTCTTCTTGCCCTTGCCCTTCTTGAACTTAGTGGTCTTATTGACCATCAACACTTGATGTTCTTTCTTGATTTCAGCCTCTGCTGACTTCAGCATTGAGAACACTTCAGGAATGGTCTTCACCATCCCCTGCATGTTGTAGTTCATCACAAAGCTCTTGTAGCTTGGTGGGAGCGACTGGAGGATTCTGTCAATGACCGCCTCATCAAGGAGGTTAATGTTCAGCTGAGTCAGGCGGTTATGCAACCCAGACATCTTGAGTATGTGCTCAGTGACAGAACTGTTTTCCTCCATCTTACAACTATAGAACTTGTCGGAGACATCATATCTCTCGACCCGGGCATGAGCTTGGAAAAAAAGTTTCAGCTCTTCGAACATCTCATATGCTCCGTGATGCTCAAAACGCTTTTGGAGCCCCGGTTCTAAGCTGTAAAGCATGCCGCACTGAACAAGGGAGTAATCATCAGCACGAGTCTGCCAAGCATTCATAATGTCTTGGTTCTCTGGGACAGGAGCGTCACCTAGCGGTCCTTCTAGGACATATTGTTTCCTGGCAGCTATGAGGATGATCCTCAGGTTCTGGACCCAGTCCGTATAGTTGTTGCCATCATCTTTCAGCTTGGTTTTCTCTAGGAACGCGTTGAAGTTCATGTTGACATGAGCGTTGGCCATTTGATCTACAAGACATATTTTGCAAAGGTTTTGGACTAAGCTAATGATAATTAAGTTCATCTAATCAAATTATTATAATGAACTCCCACTCAGATTAGACATCCCTCTAGTCATCTAAGTGTTACACGATCCGAGTCGACTAGGCCGTGTCCGATCATCACGTGAGACGGACTAGTCATCATCGGTGAACATTCTCATGTTGATCGTATCTTCCATACGACTCGTGTTCGACCTTTCGGTCTCCGTGTTCCGAGGCCATGTCTGTACATGCTAGGCTCATCAAGTTAACCCTAAGTGTTTTGCATGTGTAAATCTGTCTTACACCCGTTGTATGTGAACGTAAGAATCCATCACACCCGATCATCACGTGGTGCTTAGAAGAGACGAACTTTAGCAACGGTGCATAGTTAGGGGAGAACACTTCTTGAAATTGTTGTAAGGGATCATCTTATTTACTACCGTCATTCTAAGTAAACAAGATGCATAAACATAATAAACATCAGATGCAATTATATAGTGATGACATGATACAGCCAATATCATATAGCTCCATTGATCTCCATCTTCGGGGCTCCATGATCATCTTGTCACCGGCATGACACCATGATCTTCATCATCATGATCTCCATCATCGTGTCTTCATGAAGTTGTCACGCCAACGACTACTTCTACTTCTATGGCTAACGCGTTTAGCAATAAAGTAAAGTAAGTTACATGGCGTTCTTCAATGACACGCAGGTCATAAAAAAAATAAAGACAACTCCTATGGCTCCTGCCGGTTGTCATACTCATCGACATGCAAGTCGTGATTCCTATTACAAGAACATGATCTCATACATCACAATATGTCATTCATCATTCATCACAACTTCTGGCCATATCACATCACATGACAATTGCTGCAAAAACAAGTTAGACGTCCTCTAATTGTTGTTGCATCTTTTATGTGGCTGCAATTGGGTTCTAGCAAGAACGTTTTCTTACCTACGAATAACCACAACGTGATTTTGTCAACTTCTATTTACCCTTCATAAGGACCCTTTTCATCGAATCCGCTCCAACTAAAGTGGGAGAGATAGACACCCGCCAGCCACCTTATGCAACTAGTGCATGTCAGTCAGTGGAACCGGTCTCACGTAAGCGTACGTGTAAGGTTGGTCCGGGCCGCTTCATCCCACAATACCGCTGAAGCAAGATAAGACTAGTAGCGGCAAGCAAGTTGACAAGATCTACGCCCACAACAAAATTGTGTTCTACTCGTGCAATAGAGAACTACGCATAGACCTAGCTCATGATGCCACTGTTGGAGAACGTTGTAGAAAATTAAAATTTTTCCTACGGTTTCACCAAGATCCATCTATGAGTTCATCTAAGCAATGAGTCAAGGGAGTGAGTTTGCATCTACATACCACTTGTAGATCGAGAGCGGAAGCGTTCACTAGAACGTGGATGATGGAGTCGTACTCGCCGTGATTCGGATCACCGATGACCAAGTGCGGAACGGACAGCACCTCCGCGTTCAACACACGTACGGGACGGACGACGTCTCCTCCGTCTTGATCCAACAAGGAGGAAGGAGAGGTTGACGAAGGCAGCTCCAACGGCAGCACGACGGCGTGGTGTTGTTGGTGCAGCAGTACTCCGACAGGGCTTCGCCAAGCACGTACGGAGGAGGAGAGGTGTTGGGGAGGGGAGGGGCTGCGCCTTGAGTTGTGTACAGCAGCCCTCCCCTCACCCCTCTATTTATAGGGGAAGGGGCAAGGGGGCCGACCCCTCTAGATGGGATCTAGAGGGGGGACGGCGGCCAGGGAGGGGGGACGTGCCCCCCAAGCAAGGGGGGCGCCCCCTTTAGGGTTTCCCCCCCAACCCTAGGCGCATGGGCCCAAGGTGGGGGGCGCGCCCAGCCCTCCAGGGGCTGGCTCCCCGCCCCTTGCGGCCCATGTGGCCCTCCGAGAGGGGTGGCCCCTCCCGGTGGACCCCCGGAACCCCTCCGGTGGCCCCGGTACAATACCGATATGACCCCGAATTCTTCCGGTGTCCGTAAGACAACTTCCCATATATAAAACTTCACCTCCGGACCGTTCCGGAACTCCTCGTGACGTCCGGGATCTCATCCGGGACTCCGAACAACTTTCGGTAATCACATACAAGTCTTCCTAATAACCCTAGCGTCACCGAACCTTAAGTGTGTAGACCCTACGGGTTCGGGAGACATGTAGACATGACCGAGACTGCTCTCCGGTCAAGAACCAACAGCGGGATCTGGATACCCATGTTGGCTCCCACATGCTCCTCGATGATGTCATCGGATGAACCACGATGTCGAGGATTCGATCAAACCCCGTATACAATTCAATTTGTCAATCGGTACGTTACTTGCCCGAGACTCGATCGTCGGTATCCCAATACCTTGTTCAGTCTCGTTACCGGCAAGTCACTTTACTCGTACCGTAATGCATGATCCCGTCACCAACCACTTGGTCACTTTGAGCTCATTATGATGATGCATTACCGAGTGGGCCCAGAGATACCTCTCCGTCATACGGAGTGACAAATCCCAATCTCGATCCGTGTCAACCCAACAGACACTTTCGGAGATACATGTAGTGCACCTTTATAATCACCCAGTTACGTTGTGACGTTTGGTACACCCAAAGCACTCTTACGGTATCCGGGAGTTACACGATCTCATGGCTAAGGAAGAGATACTTGACATGGAAAAATCTCTAGCAAACAAACTACACGATCTTGTGCTATGCTTAGGATTGGGTCTTGTCCATCACATCATTCTCCTAATGATGTGATCCCGTTATCAACGACATCCAATGTCCATAGCCAGGAAACCATGACTATCAGTTGATCAACGAGCTAGTCAACTAGAGGATCACTAGGGACATGTTATGGTCTATGTATTCACACGTGTATTACGATTTCCGGATAATACAGTTATAGACTGAATAAAAGACTATTATCATGAACAAAGAAATATAACAATAACACTTTTATTATTGCATCTAGGGCATATTTCCAACAAAATTTCAGCAAATGATGAGTGGACAGTTGCAAGATGTGCTAAACAGATTTGACGAGGCCACGGAGAAGATAGATGGCACTGAGAAGACGTTTGAAACAAAGTTTGATAGCAAGTTTAATGAATTGCTCGCGCGTTTTCCACAACCACCGCCGGCTACACCTATCGCACCTCTGCAACACAACTACGCCCCCTTCCGAATCAGTATGGACGAGCACAGCGTGTTCCTATTAAGCCAGGACAAAACTCTGGTGCCGCTGCTACTGTTGTTGGTGCTTCTGTAGCTCCTGCTGTTACTGCAGAGGTGGAGGACTATTATGAGGATGAGGTTGATCAAAATCAGAACTACGTGCAGCCACCAGCACCATCACTAGTAGGTCGACCTCAGGTATATATTCGCAACGGCAGGCCTGCACCACCACCTCAGGTACGAGATAATGACCATATTCCGAAACTGAAATTGAATATTCCACCATTTGAGGGTAGATATGTTCCTGATATATATCTTACTTGGGAGTTAGAAACTGAACAACGTTTTACATGTTTACAATATCCCGAGGAGAGACGGGTTGCTGCTGCTGTTTGTGCTTTCACTAGTTTTGCATGTGTATGGTGGTCTGAACATTGTAGATTATATCCTATTCCAACTACTTGGTCTGCTTTGAAAACTGCTATGCGTACTCATTGGGTTCCACCATATTACCAACGTGAATTTCTTCAAAAATTGCAGTGTTTAAGACAAGGAAAAAATTCTGTAGAAGAATATTATCAGGAATTACAAACTGGCATGATTAGATGTGGTATTGTTGAGGAGAATGAAGCTATGCTTGCACGTTTTATAGGTGGATTAGATAGAGAGATTCAGACCATTCTAGAGTATAAGGAGTATACTAATATCACTCGTTTATTCCATCTTGCTTGTAAAGCTGAACGTGAAGTGCAAGATCGACAAGCATTGTCGCGAACTAACTTTTCTGCAGGTCGACTTTCATCATGGACACCGCGTGCATCCTCTACTTCCACTACACCAGCACCTCCATCAGCTGCTACCTCCAGCCGTGATACAAGAAAGCAGGCACAACCACCACTATCTGCCAAGAGCGCACCTGCCGGGCCTACACAGAGCTCTTCTTCTTCCATGGCATCAACAGGGCACACAAGTGATATTATTTGTCATCGTTGTAAGGGAAGAGGTCATTATGCGAGAGAATGCAAATCTCAGCGTGTGATGATTTCTACTGAGGATGGTGGGTATGAGTCCGCTAGTGACTATGATGAGGAGACTTTGGCTCTTATTACACGTGAAGAACATGGTGGAGATGATTCTGATCATGACACGCAATACATGGCTCCTGAAGACGGTGATAGGTATGAATGTTTAGTTGCTCAACGTGTTTTGAGTGTGCAGGTCACACAAGCTGAGCAGAATCAGAGGCACAATTTATTCCATATAAAGGGAGTTGTGAAGGAACGTTCTGTGCGCGTCATCACAGATGGAGGGAGCTGCAACAACTTGGCTAGCATGGAGATGGTGGAGAAGCTATCTCTCACCACAAGACCACATCCACATCCTTACTACATCCAATGGTTCAACAACAGCGGCAAGGTTAAGGTAACACGTACTGTTCGTGTGCATTTTAGTATCTCTACATATGCTGATTATGTTGATTGTGATGTGGTACCTATGCAAGCATGTTCCTTATTACTTGGTCGACCATGGCAATTTGATAAAAATTCTGTACACCATGGTAGAAACAATCATTATACTCTTGTTCATAAGGATAAAAATATTACTTTGCTTCCTATGACTCCTGAGTCCATTTTGAAAGATGATATTAATAGAGCTAATAAAGCAAAACAGGAGAAAAATAAGAGTGAAAATCAGATTGTGGCAAAAGAATTTGAGCAACAAATGAAGCCTAATAGTAAACCATCTAGTGTTGCTTCTGAAATTAAATTGAAAAGTGCATGTTTACTTGCCACTAAATCTGATATTGATGAGCTAGATTTTAGCAAATCTGTTTGCTATGCTTTTGTGTGCAAAGAGGCATTATTTTCATTCGAGGACGTGCCTTCCTCTTTGCCTCCTGCTGTCACTAACATTTTGCAGGAGTTCGCTGACGACTTTCCACAAGACGTGCCACCGGGATTAGCGCCTATTCGAGGGATTGAGCATCAGATTAACTTAATTCCTGGTGCTTCACTGCCAAACCGTGCGCCATGCCGTACCAATCTAGAGGAGACGAAGGAGATTATGCGTCAAGTACAAGAGCTTCGCGACAAAGGTTATATACGTGAATCCCTTAGTCCTTGTGCTGTTCCTATTATTCTAGTGCCGAAAAAGGATGGTACATCGCGTATGTGTGTTGATTGTAGAGGCATTAATAATATTACTATTCGTTATCGTCATCCTATTCCTAGGCTAGATGATATGCTTGATGAATTGAGTGGCTCTACAATATTCTACAAAGTTGATTTGCGTAGTGGATACCATCAAATTCGTATGAAATTGGGGGATGAATGGAAAACAGCATTTAAAACTAAGTTTGGATTATATGAGTGGTTAGTCATGCCTTTTGGGTTAACTAATGCACCTAGTACTTTCATGAGATTAATGAACGAAGTTTTACGTGCTTTCATTGGACAATTTGTGGTAGTTTAATTTGATGACATATTGATTTATAGCAGATCTTTCGAGGAACATTTGGAACATTTACGTGCTATTTTTATTGCTCTACGTGATGCATGTTTGTTCGGTAACCTTGGGAAGTGCACCTTTTGCACCGACCGAGTGTCTTTTCTTGGCTATGTTGTTACTCCATAGGGAATTGAAGTTGATAAAGCCAAGATTGAAGCTATTGAGAGTTGGCCGCAGCCCAAAACGGTCACACAAGTGAGGAGTTTTCTTGGCCTTGCTGGATTCTATGGGCGTTTTGTGAGAGATTTCAGCACCATTGCTGCACCTCTCAATGAGCTAACAAAGAAGGATGTGCCTTTTGTTTGGGGTACCGCACAGGAAGAAGCCTTCATGGTGTTGAAAGATAAGTTGACACATGCTCCTTTACTCCATCTTCCTGATTTTAATAAGACTTTTGAGCTTGAATGTGATGCTAGTGGAATTGGATTAGGAGGTGTGTTATTACAAGATGGCAAACCTGTTGCATACTTTTCTGAAAAATTGAGTGGGCCTAGTCTGAATTATTCTACTTATGATAAAGAATTATATGCTCTTGTTCGGACTTTAGAAACATGGCAACATTATTTATGGCCCAAAGAATTTGTTATACATTCTGATCATGAATCTTTGAAACATATTAAAAGTCAAGCTAAACTGAATCGTAGACATGCTAAATGGGTTGAATTCATTGAGACTTTCCCTTATGTCATTAAACACAAGAAGGGTAAAGAAAATGTTGTTGTTGACGCATTGTCTCGTCGCTATACTATGCTTTCACAACTTGACTTCAAAATATTTGGTTTGGAGACCATCAAAGATCAATATGTGCATGATGCTAATTTTAAAGATGTATTGCAGAATTGTAAAGAAGGAACAACTTGGAACAAGTTCGTCGTTAATGATGGATGTGTGTTCCGTGCTAACAAGCTATGCATTCCAGCTAGCTCCGTTCGTCTTTTGTTGTTGCAGGAGGCGCATGGAGGAGGACTAATGGGACACTTTGGCGTGAAGAAGACGGATGACGTACTTGCTACACATTTCTTTTGGCCAAAGATGAGACGGGATGTTGAGCGCTTTGTTGCTCGCTGCACTACATGTCAAAAAGCTAAGTCACGACTCAATCCTCATGGTTTATATATGCCTTTGCCTATACCTAGTGTTCCTTGGGAGGATATATCTCTGGACTTTGTTTTAGGTTTACCTCGAACAAAGAAGGGGAGGGATAGCATATTTGTTGTCGTGGATAGATTCTCAAAAATGGCTCACTTTATAACCATGTCATAAAAGCGATGATGCTGTTAATGTTGCTGATTTGTTCTTTCGTGAAATTATTCGCTTGCATGGTGTGCCAAATACTATTGTTTCAGATCGTGATACTAAATTTCTTAGCCACTTTTGGAGATGTTTATGGGCTAAGTTGGGGACTAAACTGCTTTTTAGTACTACTTGTCACCCCCAAACTGATGGACAAACTGAAGTAGTCAATAGAACATTGTCTACTATGCTTAGGGTTGTTTTGAAGAATAATAAGAAAATGTGGGAAGAATGCTTGCCTCATATTGAATTTGCTTATAATCGTTCATTGCATTCTACTACTAAGATGTGGCCTTTTGAAATTGTGTATGGTTTCCTACCTCGTGCACCTATTGATTTGTTGCCTCTTCCATCTTCGGAGAAGGTTAATTTTGATGGTAAACAACATGCTGAATTGATTTTAAAAATGCATGAGTTAACTAAGGAAAACATTGAGCATATGAATGCTAAATATAAACTTGTTGGAGATAAGGGTAGAAAACATGTTGTGTTTGCACCTGGAGATCTTGTTTGGTTACATTTGCGTAAGGATAGATTTCCTGATTTGCGCAAATCAAAGCTAATGCCACGTGCTGGCGGATCTTTTAAGGTGTTAGAGAAAATAAATGATAAGGCATACAAACTTGAGCTGCCTACAGATTTTGGGGTTAGTCCCACTTTTAACATTGCAGATTTGAAGCCTTATTTGGGTGAGGAAGATGAGCTTCCGTCAAGGACGACTTCATTTCAAGAAGGGGAGGATGATGAGGACATCAATACCATTGTTACACCCATAGCCCCAACTGCTACATATACTGGACCAATTACTAGAGCACGCGCCCGCCAATTAAATTATCAAGTACTTTCGTTTCTTGGTAATGATTCTAATGTTCATGAGAATATGATGCTGCCTAAATTGGATACATTTGTTTTGCTTACAAATGAAGGGCCTAGCTTGGAGAAGGATGGACATTGGAGCATGAACAAGCATGGAGATGATGGCATGCGCAAGGGGAACAATAATGGAGTTACAAGTGATGATTTCAGGATTTTGAAGCCACCATAATGGGTGCTTGAAGCCTTGGACGAAAGATACAAGATGCCACTTCATAAATTTCGTCCCGAGGCTATTCTAGGTGCTGCGTCACCTTATTATTGGGCCAGGCCCATGTAATTTCAAAATACATAAGTATAGGCTATTTTTAGAGTCCGTATGTGTGGGGGAACAAGAGATAGGGTTGATTTTGGACCCCTCCACCAAGGGCCACGAAATTCCCCCCTCTTCCTCCATATATACAGCCCTTAGGGCACCGTTTAGACGTTGGGTTTTGTTTAGATTAAAGTTCTCCATAGCTGCAACTTCACGTACTTCGTTTGTGTTCAACGACCAGACAAAGACGTCACAGAACCCCACCTTGATCAATAAAGCTTTCATCTTATATTCATAATATCCAGATTGCAATCTCAGTTTCTTGCTTGTTCTTCATTTGCTCGCAGGAAACAGACCCTCGTGGTCAGGTTGATCGTGCTCCGGCGTGGTCAATAACCTCTCGGAGTTGGTTTAGCGATTGCTAAGGCGCGACGTCCTCGCACGTTCGTAGTCAGATCGTCAAAGTCGACTTCCACCAAAGCGATATCCATCATCTCATCGAAAGACGGGACACCTTTGCCTCTATCATATGTGGAAACGATATCTCCACTATAGAGGACAAGAAATTTTGGGGCGGTTAGGCAAAGAGCGCACGGGAAAATGAAGTACTTTCAAGGACTGCCATAGAATGGACAGATGTTCACTGAAACGGTCATAATTTTGTCATCCGGAGTCCGTGTCGGACCCACAATTCTCAAACTGCTCGCGGCGAGCGTCCGAATCCAGAAAATACTCCCTGCTTGCGCCAGGAGGCCCGGAGTACCCTCAAATTCGGCCTTAAGCAGGACTTTTTGGCCCTGAAAGTCAAAGAACATCATTCGTCGCTGTTTTTCATACAAGTTTCTGAACCCATTGGCACTTTCTTTTGAAGGAAATTTGAGATATTATGTTCCTCATAGACATTAGCCCCCCTGGTAGGGACAAACGTACCTTTCTGCAGATGATCTATGATCCAGGCAATCTCATTTGGCCGTAAATTGAAAAAAATCCAGCGGCCAGATGCCTTATTCTCCTTGTTTTCACCGGATGGCATTGCTGTAACTCATGCGCGTGAAAGCCAAGAACAAAAGGGCATTCCTGGAATCGATCAATATATATGTTGAAACGATATCTCCACTATAGAGGACAAGAAATTTTGGGGCGGTTAGGCAAAAAGCGCACGTGAAAATGAAGTACTTTCAAGGACTGCCATACAATGGACAGATGTTAACTAAAAGGGTAATAATTTTGTCATTCGGAGCCCGTGTCGGACCCACAAGTTCTCAAACTGCTCGCGGCGAGCGTCCGAATACAGATAATTCTCCCCGCTTGCGCCAGGAGGCCCGGAGTACCCTCAAATACGGCCTTAAGCACGACTTTTTGGGCCTGAAAGTAAAAGAACATCATTCATTGCTGTTTTTAGACAAGTTTCTGAACCCATTGGCACTTCCTATTGAAGGAAATCTGAGAGATTATGTTGCTTATAGACATTAGCCCCCCTCGTAGGGACAAACATACCTTTCTGGAGATGCTCTATGATCCGGACAATCTCATTTGGCCGTAAATTGAAGATAATCCAGCGGCTATATGCCTTATTCTCCTTGTTTTCGCCGGATGGCATGCTGTAACTCAAGCGCGTGAAAGCCAAGAACAAAAGGGCATTCCTGGCATCGATCAATATATATGTGGAAAGAATATCTCCATAATAGAGGACAAGAAATTTTGGGGCGGTTAGGCAAAGAGTGCACGGGAAAATGAAGTACTTTCAAGGACTGCCATAGAATGGACAGATGTTCACTAAAACGGTAATAATTTTGTCATTCTGAGTCCATGTCGGACCCACAAGTTCTCAAACTGCTCGCGGCGAGCATCCGAATCCAGAAAATACTCCTCGCTTGCGCCGGGAGACCCGGAGTACCCTCAAATACGGCCTTAAGCAGGACTTTTTGGCCCTGAAAGTCAAGGAACATCATTCGTCATTGTTTTTTCGACAAGTTTCTGAACCCATTGGCACTTCCTTTTGAAGGAAATTCGCTAGATTATGTTTCTTATAGACATTAGCCCCCCCGTACGGACAAACGTACATTTCTGTAGATGCTCTATGATCCGGGCAATCTCATTTGGCCGTAAATTGAAGAAAATCCAGCGACTATATGCCTTATTCTCCTTGTTTTCGCCGGATGGCATGCTGTAACTCATGCACGTGAAAGCCAAAAATTAAAGGGCATTCCTGGCATTGGTCAATATATATGTGGAAACGATATCTCCACTATAGAGGACAAGAAATTTTGGGGCAGTCACGCAAAAATCGCACGAGAAAATGAAGTACTTTCAAGGATTGGCATAAAATGTTTAGATGCTCACTAAGACGGTCATAATTTTGTCATTAGGAGTCCGTGTCGGACCCATAAGTACTCATACTGCTCGCGGGGAGCACGGGGAGGCCCGGAGTACCCTCAAATTCAGCCTTAAGCAGGACTTTTTGGCCCTGAAAGTCAAAGAACATCATTCGTCGCTGTTTTTCAGACAAGTTTCTGAACCCATTGGCACTTCCTTTTGAAGGAAATTCGCGAGATTATGTTGCTTATAGACATTATCCCCCCTGGTAGGGACAAACGTACCTTTCTGCAGATGTTCTATGATCCGGGCAATCTCATTTGGCCGTAAATTGAAGAAAATCCAGCGGTTATATGACTTATTCTCCTTGTTTTCGCGGGATGGCATGCTGTAACTCATGCGCGTGAAAGCCAAGAACAAAAGGGCATTCCTGGCATCGATCAATATATATGTGGAAATGATATCTCCACTATAGAGGATAATCAATTTTGGGGCGGTTAGGCAAAGAGCGCACGGGAAAATGAAGTACTTTCAAGGACTGCCATAGAATGGACAGATGGTCACTAAAACGGTCATAATTTTTTCATTCGGAGTCCGTGTCAGACCCACAAGTTGTCAAACTGCTCGCGGCGAGCGTCCGAATCTAGAAAGTACTCCCCGCTTGTGCCATGAGGCCCGGAGTACCGTCAAATCCAGCCTTAAGCAGGAATTTTTGGCCCTGAAAGTCAAAGAACATCATTCGTCGCTGTTTTTCAGACAAGTTTCTGAACCCATTGGCACTTCCTTTTGCGGCCAAGAACTAAAGGGTATTCCTGGCATCGATCAATATAAATGTGCAAACGATATCTCCACTATAGAGGACAAGAAATTTTGGGGCAGTCAGGCAAAAATCGCACGAGAAAATGAAGTACTTTCAAGGATTGCCATATAATGGACAGATGCTCACTAAGACGGTCATAATTTTGTCATTAGGAGTCCGTGTCGGACCCATAAGTAGTCAAACTGCCCGCAGCGCGTGCGGGGATCCAAAAAAATACTCCGCGCTTGTGCCAGGAGGCCCGGAGTACCCTCAAATTCAGCCTTAAGCAGGACTTATTGGCCCTAAAAGTCAAAGAACATCATCCGTCGCTGTTTTTCAGACAAGTTTCTGAACCCATTGGCACTTCCTTTTGAAGGAAATTCGCGAGATTATGTTGCTTATAGACATTATCCCCCCTGGTAGGGACAAACATACCTTTCTGCAGATGCTCTATGATCCGGGCAATCTCATTTGGCCGTAAATTGAAGAAAATCCAGCGGGCATATGCCTTATTCTCCTTGTTCTCGCCGGATGGCACGGGAAAATGAAGTACTTTCAAGGTCTGCCATAGAATGGACAGATGTTCACTAAAACGGTCATAATTTTTTCATTAGGAGTCCGTGTCGGACCCACAAGTTCTCAAACTGCTCGCGGCGAGCGTCCGAATCTAGAAAATACTCCCCGCTTGAGCCAGGAGACCCAGAGTACCCTCAAATATGGCCTTAAGCAGGACTTTTTGGCCCTGAAAGTCAAAGAACATCATTCCTCATTGTTTTTCAAACAAGTTTCTGAACCCATTGGTACTTCCTTTTGAAGGAAATCCAAGAGATTATGTTGCTTATAGACATTAGCCCCCCACGTAGGGACAAACATACCTTTCTGTAGATGCTCTATGATCCGGGCAATCTCATTTGGCTGTAAATTGAAGAAAATCCAGCGACTATATGCCTTATTCTTCTTGTTTTCGCCGGATGGCATGCTGTAACTCATGCATGTGAAAGCCAAGAACTAAAGGGCATTCCTGGCATCGGTCAATATATATGTGGAAATGATATCTCCACTATAGAGGACAAGAAATTTTGGGGCAGTCAGGCAAGAATCGCACGAGAAAATGAAGTACTTCCAAGGATTGCCATAGAATGGACAGATGCTCACTAAGACGGTCATAATTTTGTCATCAGGAGTCCGTGTCAGACCCATAAGTACTCAAACTGCTCGCGGCGAGACCACGGATCCAAAAAAATACTCCCCGCTTGTGCTAGGAGGCCCGGAGTACCCTCAAATACGGCCTTAAGCAGGACTTTTTGGCCCTGAAAGTCAAAGAACATCATTTGTCACTGTTTTTCAGACAAGTTTCTGAACCCATTGGCACTTCCTTTTGAAGGAAATACGAGAGATTATGTTGCTTCTAGACATTAGCCCCCCTCATAGGGACAAACATACCTTTCGGCAGATGCTCTATGATCCGAGCAATCTCATTTGGCCGTAAATGGAAGAAAATCCAGCGGCTATATGCCTTATTCTCCTTGTTTTCGCCGGATGGTATGTTGTAACTCATGCGTGTGAAAGCCAAGAACAAAAGGGCATTCCTGGCATCGATCAATATATATGTGGAAACGAAATCTCCACTATAGAGGACATGAAATTTTGGGGCGGTTAGGCAAAAAGCGCACGTGAAAATGAAGTACTTTCAAGGACTGCCATAGAATGGACAGATGTTCACTAAAAGGTAATAATTTTGTCATTCGGAGCCCGTGTCGGACCAACAAGTTCTCAAACTGCTCGCGGCGAGCATCTGAATCCAGACAATACTCCCCGCTTGCGCCAGGAGGCCCGGAGTACCCTCAAATACGGCCTTAAGCAGGAATGTTTGGCCCTGAAAGTCAAAGAACATCATTCATCGATGTTTTTCAGACAAGTTTCTGAACCCATTGGCACTTCCTTTTGAAGGAAATTTGAGATATTATGTTCCTCATAGACATTAGCACGGGAAAATGAAGTACTTTCAAGGATTTCCATAGAATGGACAGATGTTCACTAAAATGGTCATAATTTTGTCATTCGGAGTCCGTGTCGGACCCACAAGTTCTCAAACTGCTCGCGGCGAGCGTCCGAATCCAGAAAATACTCCCCGCTTGCGCCAGGAGGCCCGGAGTACCCTCAAATACGGCCTTAAGCAGGACTTTTTGGCCCGAAAAGTCAAAGAACATCATTTGTCGCTGTTTTTCCGACAAGTTTCTGAACCCATTGGCACTTCCTTTTGAAGGAAATCCGAGAGATTATGTTGCTTATAGACATTATGATAGAGGCAAAGGTGTCCCGTCTTTCGATGAGATGGTGGATTTCGCTTTGGTGGAAGTCGACTTTGACGATCCGACTACGAACGTGCGAGGACGTCGCGCCTTAGCAATCGCTAAACCAACTCCGAGAGGTTATTAACCACGCCGGAGCACGATCAACCTGACCACGAGGGTCTGTTTCCTGCGAGCAAACGAAGAACAAGCAAGAAACTAAGATTGCAATCTGGATATTGCGAATATAAGATGAAAGCTTTATTGATCAAGGTGGGGTTCTGTGACGCCTTTGTCTGGTCGTTGAACACAAACGAAGTACGCGAAGTTGCAGCTATGGCGAACTTTTAATCTAAACAAAACCCCAAAGTCTAAACGATGCCCTAAGGGCTGTATATATGGAGGAAGAGGGGGGAATTTCGTGGCCCTTGGTGGAGGGGTCCGAAATCAACCCTATCTCTTGTTTCCCCACACATACGGACTCTAAAAATAGCCTATACTTATGTATTTCGAAATTACATGGGCCTGGCCCAATAATAAGGTGACGCAGCACCTAAAATAGCCTCGGGACGAAATTTATGAAGTGGCATCTTGTATATTTCGTCCAAGGCTTCATGCACCCATTATGGTGGCTTCAAAGTCCTGAAATCATCACTTGTAACTCCGTTATTGTTCCCCTTGCGCATGCCATCATCTCCATGCGTGTTCTTGCTCCAATGTTCATCCTTCTCCAAGCTAGGCCCTTCATTTGTAAGCAAAACAAATGTATCCAATTTAGGCAGCATCATATTCTCATGAACATTAGAATCATTACCAAGAAACGAAAGTACCTGGTAATTTAGTTGGCGTGCACGAGCTCTAGTAATTGGTCCAGTATGTATAGCAGCAGGGGCTGTGGGTGTAACAATTGTATTGATGTCCTCATCATCCTCCCCTTCTTGAAATGAAGTCGTCCTCGACGGAAGTTCATCTTCCTCACCCAAATAAGGCTTCAAATCTGCAATGTTAAAAGTGGGACTAACCCCAAAATCTGCAGGCAGCTCAAGTTTATATGCATTATCATTTATTTTCTCTAACACCTTAAAGGGACCATCAGCACGTGGCATTAGCTTTGATTTGCGCAAATCAGGAAATGATAGAGGCAAAGGTGTCCCGTCTTTCGATGAGATGGAGGATTTCGCTTTGGTGGAAGTCGACTTTGACGATCCGACTACGAACGTGCGAGGACGTCGCGCCTTAGCAATCGCTAAACCAACTCCGAGAGGTTATTGACCACGCCGGAGCACGATCAACCTGACCACGAAGGTCTGTTTCCTGCGAGCAAACGAAGAACAAGCAAGAAACTAAGATTGCAATCTGGATATTGCGAATATAAGATGAAAGCTTTATTGATCAAGGTGGGGTTCTGTGACGCCTTTGTCTGGTCGTTGAACACAAACGAAGTACGCGAAGTTGCAGCTATGGCGAACTTTTAATCTAAACAAAACCCAAAGTCTAAACGATGCCCTAAGGGCTGTATATATGGAGGAAGAGGGGGGAATTTCGTGGCCCTTGGTGGAGGGGTCCGAAATCAACCCTATCTCTTGTTTCCCCCACACATACGGACTCTAAAAATAGCCTATACTTATGTATTTCGAAATTACATGGGCCTGGCCCAATAATAAGGTGACGCAGCACCTAAAATAGCCTCGGGACGAAATTTATGAAGTGGCATCTTGTATATTTCGTCCAAGGCTTCATGCACCCATTATGGTGGCTTCAAAGTCCTGAAATCATCACTTGTAACTCCGTTATTGTTCCCCTTGCGCATGCCATCATCTCCATGCTTGTTCTTGCTCCAATGTTCATCCTTCTCCAAGCTAGGCCCTTCATTTGTAAGCAAAACAAATGTATCCAATTTAGGCAGCATCATATTCTCATGAACATTAGAATCATTACCAAGAAACGAAAGTACCTGGTAATTTAGTTGGCGTGCACGAGCTCTAGTAATTGGTCCAGTATGTATAGCAGCAGGGGCTGTGGGTGTAACAATTGTATTGATGTCCTCATCATCCTCCCCTTCTTGAAATGAAGTCGTCCTCGACGGACGTTCATCTTCCTCACCCAAATAAGGCTTCAAATCTGCAATGTTAAAAGTGGGACTAACCCCAAAATCTGCAGGCAGCTCAAGTTTATATGCATTATCATTTATTTTCTCTAACACCTTAAAGGGACCATCAGCACGTGGCATTAACTTTGATTTGCGCAAATCAGGAAATCTATCCTTACGCAAATGTAACCAAACAAGATCTCCAGGTGCAAACACAACATGTTTTCTACCCTTATCTCCAGCAAGTTTATATTTAGCATTCATACGCTCAATGTTTTCCTTAGTTAACTCATGCATTTTTAAAATCAATTCAGCACGTTGTTTAGCATCAAAATTAACCTTCTCCGAAGATGGAAGAGGCAACAAATCAATAGGTGCACGAGGTAGGAAACCATACACAACTTCAAAAGGGCACATCTTAGTAGTAGAATGCAATGAACGATTATAAGCAAATTCAAAAGGGCACATCAAAGAACATCATTCGTCGCTGTTTTTCATACAAGTTTCTGAACCCATTGGCACTTTCTTTTGAAGGAAATTTGAGATATTATGTTCCTCATAGACATTAGCCCCCCTGGTAGGGACAAACGTACCTTTCTGCAGATGATCCATGATCCAGGCAATCTCATTTGGCCGTAAATTGAAAAAAATCCAGCGGCCAGATGCCTTATTCTCCTTGTTTTCACCGGATGGCATTGCTGTAACTCATGCGCGTGAAAGCCAAGAACAACAGGGAATTCCTGGCATCGATCAATATATTTGTGGAAATGATATCTCCACTATAGAGGACAAGAAATTTTGGGGCGGTTAGGCAAAGAGCGCATGGGAAAATGAAGTACTTTCAAGGACTGCCATAGAATGGACAGATGTTCACTAAAACGGTCATAATTTTGTCATTCGGAGTCCGTGTTGGACCCACAAGTTCTCAAACTGCTCGCGGCGAGCGTCTAAATCCAGAAAATACTCCCCGCTTGCGCCAGGAGGCCCGGAGTACCCTCAAATACGGCCTTAAGCAGGACTTTTTGGCCCTGAAAGTCAAAGAACATCATTCGTCGCTGTTTTTCAGACAAGTTTCTGAACCCATTGGCACTTCCTTTTGAAGTAAATCCGAGAGATTATGTTGCTTCTAAACATTAGCCCCCCTCATAGGGACAAACGTACCTTTCTGCAGATGCTCTATGATCCGGGCAATCTCATTTGGCCGTAAATGGAAGAAAATCCAGCGGCTATATGCCTTATTCTCCTTGTTTTCGCCGGATGGCATGTTGTAACTCATGCGCGTGAAAGCCAAGAACAAAAGGGCATTCCTGGCATCGATCAATATATATGTGGAAACGAAATCTCCACTATAGAGGACAAGAAATTTTGGGGCGGTTAGGCAAAAAGCGCACGTGAAAATGAAGTACTTTCAAGGACTGCCATAGAATGGACAGATGTTCACTAAAAGGGTAATAACTTTGTCATTCGGAGCCCGTGTCGGACCCACAAGTTCTCAAACTGCTCGCGGCGAGCATCTGAATCCAGAAAATACTCCCCGCTTGCACCAGGAGGCCCGGAGTACTGATGAGGACATGACTACCTTGGATATGACCAAAAATATTGCATATATGCATATTTGTCAGGTGATTTCTAGTGCAAACTATTCAATAATCTATTTATGTTTGATAGAGGCGAGGGTCCCGATCTTTCGATGAGATGATAACTATCGATTTGGTGGAGACGACTTTGACGATCCGACTACAAACGTGAACGACGTTGCGCCTTAGCAATCGCTAAACCAATCTCCTGAGGTTACTGACGATGCTGGAAGCACGGTCAGCCTGACCACGAAGGTCTATTCCTGCAAGCAATCGAAGAACGAGCAAGAATATGATAAAGCAATCTGAATATTGCAAATATATATGAAGTATTGATAATGGTGGGGATCCGGAAGCGGTCTTGGTCTGGTCGTTGGACACAAACAAAGTACACGAAGTTGCAATGGCTAACTTTTAACTAAACAAATCCCAAGGAAAAGCTACTAGATGGATCTACTTATATAGGAGCAAGGGGTGGCGGCCAAGGAGGTGGGAGGACGTCCCAAGGCAGCCTAAAACTAAATCTAGGTCGTACAAGGCCAATGGGCCCAAGTGGAGGTGATGTAACACCTTTGGACTTGTAGTTTGACTCGGATTCTGCTGCAGCATCAGATTGTTTCGTCCACAACTCAACGCTCCGGACGAATTTGAAGGTGATTCCAATTGGGTTGGAAAGTGCACGAAATCTAGTTTCCAACAAAAAAGAAATCACCCAATTCGGAGTCCGTATGAAAAATTTGTGTCCGTTTTGAGTCAGGTGTGTCTGTGCAGTCCGAATCTGAATCCAGAACGTGAGAGACTTGGACTCTATCTTCTCTTGGGCCAAAAGTGACGTGAGAGAATTTTTTGGACAGCAAATAAACATCTCCTTCTTCCTTATCTTCATATGTGGATTGTACAAATGTCCCATACACCTGCAATTAGACAAAACACAAAAGTGTGTGAAGTATTTTTGTTCTGGATAACATAAATAGATTATTGAATAGTTTGCACTAGAAATCACCTGACAAATATGCATATATGCAATATTTTTGGTCATATCCAAGGTAGTCATGTCCTCATCATCCTCCCCTTCTTGAAAATAAAGCCGTCCTCGGCGTTGCTTAATCTGAAATGTGGCTAACAAAAAAGACAAGGTGTACATGTTGTATATGTATATGTCATCCATTTTTACTTCCCTTGATTTTTGCATATATGACACATGAATAGATGAGTAACTTGCATAGTTCATAAAATCTGAAGCCAAAAAATTAGCACAAGAAGTAGAAGGCATGAAAATATAGCAACTCAGTTTGCACATATAAGTGAAGCTCTTATTCATTTCAAATGATTGACAATGTTCATCATTAAACCATCCCAACATTGGTGAATAAACCTTACTTGCATCAAATTTACATGCTACAACATGCTTAAATAAGCAAACATGCAATAAGTCATTCAACACAAAATCATCACCAAGATTAGAGGTCATATCAAAATGATTAAACATTGGTTCTTTTGCATCAATAGTTAATTCAATGGGTGCACTCAAAATTGTTGGTATTTCAGTTGTTTGATCACATGGCAAAGTCAAATTATCAACGTAGTCCTCTAAAATAGGTGGTGTGATCAAAGTAGTGGGTAGCTCATCAGATGGTGCATTCAAATTGACAAGGCATTCATCATTCTCATGTAGAGATGGAAGATCAGTACCTTTGTCATTACCTCTTATGATCAACTCAGATGATGTAGCCACTCTCGGGGGCGATGTGTCACATGGTGGAGGTGATGTAGTCCTGACAACAATGGATGTGGTTGTCATAGTATGCCTAGTAGTTGAAGGAACAATCATATCAACTCTTGGAATGTGCACCGTGCGCTTGTTCTCCTCGTGGCCAACACGTCGTTTTATTTCCTGTTCAGCTTTGTAAGCAAGATGAAACAAATGGTCCATAGGATAACACTCTTCATGAATTAGTATCTCTTGAATATCACGGTTTAATCCTCCCCAAAATCTATCCATAAAATCATCTTCACTTTCTTCTAAAGAGGAATGCAACAAGGTAGTTTGTAAATCATCATAATATTTTGTTACAGTTTCACTACCTTGTTTTAAGTGTTGCAACTTCTTAATCATGTCACGAGTATAATAAGCAGGGACGAAAGTATGTCGCATGGCAAGTTTCAAATCATCCCAAGTAGTAGGTATATAATCAGGGTGTAACCGACAATATTCACTCCACCAAACCAAAGCATAACAAGTGAAAGAACCAACCGCAACCTTAACCTTTTTATGTTCATCGAAATTATGGGAAGCAAATATATTTTTTATGTCGAACTCCCATTCAATATATAAAGCAGGTTTAAAACGGCCATTAAATGGTGGTATAGATACATTAACCTGATCATGTGCATTTGGATGTTTGTGCACCTCTCGTGACGGTTGTGGTATTTGCAAAGGTGGTGGCACGTCTCCCGCGATCGACAAAGCCCATGAATTGACTCTGGATCCTGTCATGATTAGTAGAACAAGAAACAAAACCCAAAAATAATGTTCCTATAACTACTAGGATGTGGTGGTAAAACGCTCATAGTAAAGCAAATATCAATGTCTTACAAGTTCTTACCATGCAGCAGGCGGTGATCGGCAACCAGCGGTGTCAAGTAACTCCGAATATTGAGTAAAGCTATTGCTAGGGGAGCGTACGTATACACGGTGTAGAAATATGTGGAGCTGGGTTGGCTATATATGGTAGCAAAAGATTAGCAATAATCAATTCAAAGATGCAATGTTGAATAAACGCTCAACGACGGTACTGTGCTGGTCCTAGGCTAGACCGGACTAGAGACGCGAGCCTAGAACACTAATGAGGTCACGTCGTAGCACAACTAGCATCAATGAAGGATACTAAGTAGCTCTGGACAGCAAGATATAAGTGAAGATCACAACGGCAGTAAAGATAATGAGGTGAAACGACAGCCAAGCAGGATATATCAACAACTTTGTCTCCAACTTTCCTCTGAAAAAGTTTGTCCCGATTTTTTTGTTTTTTTTTCTTCTCTTTTTTTTTCCTCACACTTTTTTTTTCTTTCTCTCCTTTTTTCTCTCTAATTTTTTTCTCTTTTTTTTCTCGTTTTTTTCTCTCTTTTTTTCTCCCTCTTTCCAAAACTGATGAGGACATCAATACAATTGTTACACCCACAGCCCCTGCTGCTATACATACTGGACCAATTACTAGAGCTCGTGCACGCCAACTAAATTACCAGGTACTTTCGTTTCTTGGTAATGATTCTAATATTCATGAGAATATGATGCTGCCTAAATTGGATACATTTGTTTTGCTTACAAATGAAGGGCCTAGCTTGGAGAAGGATGAACATTGGAGCAAGAACAAGCATGGAGATGATGGCATGCGCAAGGGGAACAAGAACAGAGTTACAAGTGATGATTTCAGGACTTTGAAGCCACCATAATGGGTGCATGAAGCCTTGGACGAAATATACAAGATGCCACTTCATAAATTTCGTCCCGAGGCTATTTTAGGTGCTGCGTCACCTTATTATTGGGCCAGGCCCATGTAATTTCGAAATACATAAGTATAGGCTATTTTTAGAGTCCGTATGTTTGGGGAAACAAGAGATAGGGTTGATTTCGGACCCCTCCACCAAGGGCCACGAAATTCCCCCCCTCTTCCTCCATATATACAGCCCTTAGGGCATCGTTTAGACTTTGGGTTTTGTTTAGATTAAAAGTTCGCCATAGCTGCAACTTCGCGTACTTCGTTTGTGTTCAACGACCAGACAAAGGCGTCACAGAACCCCACCTTGATCAATAAAGCTTTCATCTTATATTCGCAATATCCAGATTGCAATCTCAGTTTCTTGCTTGTTCTTCGTTTGCTCGCAGGAAGCAGACCCTCGTGGTCAGGTTGATCGTGCTCCGGCGTGGTCAATAACCTCTCGGAGTTGGTTTAGCGATTGCTAAGGCGCGACGTCCTCGCACGTTCGTAGTCGGATCGTCAAAGTCGACTTCCACCAAAGCGATATCCATCATCTCATCGAAAGACGGGACACCTTTGCCTCTATCACAACGTAGTCCTCTAAAATAGGTGGTGTGATCAAAGTAGTGGGTAGCTCATCAGATGGTGCATTCAAATTGACAAGGCATTCATCATTCTCATGTAGAGATGGAAGATCAGTACCTTTGTCATTACCTCTTATGATCAACTCAGATGATGTAGCCACTCTCGGGGGCGATGTGTCACATGGTGGAGGTGATGTAGTCCTGACAACAACGGATGTGGTTGTCATAGTATGCCTAGTAGTTGAAGGAACAATCATATCAACTCTTGGAATGTGCACCGTGCGCTTGTTCTCCTCGTGGCCAACACGTCGTTTTATTTCCTGTTCAGCTTTGCAAGCAAGATGAAACAAATGGTCCATAGGATAACACTCTTCATGAATTAGTATCTCTTGAATATCACGGTTTAATCCTCCCCAAAATCTATCCATAAAATCATCTTCACTTTCTTCTAAAGAGGAATGCAACAAGGTAGTTTGTAAATCATCATAATATTTTGTTACAGTTTCACTACCTTGTTTTAAGTGTTGCAACTTCTTAATCATGTCACAAGTATAATAAGCAGGGACGAAAGTATGTCGCATGGCAAGTTTCAAATCATCCCAAGTAGTAGGTATATAATCAGGTTGTAACCGACAATATTCACTCCACCAAACCAAAGCATAACCAGTGAAAGAACCAACCGCAACCTTAACCTTTTTATGTTCATCGAAATTATGGGAAGCAAATATAGTTTTATGTCGAACTCCCATTCAATATATAAACCAGGTTTAAAACGGCCATTAAATGGTGGTATAGATACATTAACCTGATCATGTGCATTTGGATGTTTGTGCACCTCTCGTGACGGTTGTGGTATTTGCAAAGGTGGTGGCACGTCTCCCGCGATCGACAAAGCCCATGAATTGACTCTGGATCCTGTCATGATTAGTAGAACGAGAAACAAAACCCAAAAATAATGTTCCTATAACTACTAGGATGTGGTGGTAAAACGCTCACAGTAAAGCAAATATCAATGTCTTACAAGTTCTTACCATGCAGCAGGCGGTGATCGGCAACCAGCGGTGTCAAGTAACTCCGAATATTGAGTAAAGCGATTGCCAGGGGAGCGTACGTATACACGGTGTAGAAATATGTGGAGCTGGGTTGGCTATATATGGTAGCAAAAGATTAGCAATAATCAATTCAAAGATGCAATGTTGAATAAACGCTCAACGACCGTACTGTGCTGGTCCTAGGCTAGACCGGACTAGAGACGCGAGCCTAGAACACTAATAAGGTCACGGCGTAGCACAACTAGCATCAATGAAGGATACTAAGTAGCTCTTGACAGCAAGATATAAGTAAAGATCACAACGGCAGTGAAGATAAAGATGAAAAACAACTGCCAAGCAGGATATACAACAACTCTCTCTCCAACTTTCCTCTTGAAAAGTTTGAGAAAATTTTCTGATAAATTCTTTCAAAAAATGCTACTAACTCAAGCTTTCCAATGCAAAAAGAATCACTCAATTCCGAGTTGATATGAGGAGTCAAAGAATTCTAAAACTGGCCTGAAAAATTGGAACAAGCTGTGTTCACGAACTTCGGAGGGAAAAAAGACCTATTTAGAAGCCGATTTTGAGGTGTCAAATATTGAACTAGCTTCTGCAACTATTTAGATGCGGCTCGTCGCTATCTTCAATTTGAGTACGCACGGAGCCAAAACGGACTTCGTATGAGGAAGATACACCTGTTTTACTGAACAGTGCGCAAAACAGATTCCAATCCGAATTCAGGTACGAGATTGATTCTAGATAGATCCAATTTTTTTCTTCTCTCTTTTTTTTCTCACGCTTTTTTTTCTTTTTCTTCTCCCTCTTTTTCTTTTTTTTTCTTTCCTTTTTTCTCTCTTTTTTTTCTTTATCTTCTTTTTCTCCCTCTTTCCAAGACAAACTAGATAAGATGCAGATTCGATCTGGCGAAGATGTGAGTGACCTCAACTATGATTATGACAATAAACAGTGCGTAGCACGTGGTGGAAATTGGTGGATGGGATGGTGGACAGCGGATGGGATAATGATGCAGCGGCTGCGTGACTAATGTGAACAGAACTCGAAACTCTAAAGGAACTTGACACTAAGACCAGCAACTCGACACGGCGATGCAACCGATAATTCAATAATGCAAACAATGAAAAGAAAATTGCAAAGGCTCAGTCTGGCTAGGACAAAGGATGAATAGATCTAACTTTTGTTTTGTGGCTTTTTCTTGGACAATAGGTAAGAAAATAAATCTAATCTAGAAAAAACTGGAAATTCTCACCGAGCAACCTGAAAACTGATACCACTTGATAGAGGCGAGGGTCCCGATCTTTCGATGAGATGATAACTATCGATTTGGTGGAGACGACTTTGACGATCCGACTACAAACGTGAACGACGTTGCGCCTTAGCAATCGCTAAACCAATCTCCTGAGGTTACTGACGATGCTGGAAGCACGGTCAGCCTGACCACGAAGGTCTATTCCTGCAAGCAATCGAAGAACGAGCAAGAATATGATAAAGCAATCAGAATATTGCAAATATATATGAAGTATTGATAATGGTGGGGATCCGGAAGCGGTCTTGGTCTGGTCGTTGGACACAAACGAAGTACACGAAGTTGCAATGGCTAACTTTTAACTAAACAAATCCCAAGGAAAAGCTACTAGATGGATCTACTTATATAGGAGCAAGGGGTGGCGGCCAAGGAGGTGGGAGGACGTCCCAAGGCAGCCTAAAACTAAATCTAGGTCGTACAAGGCCAATGGGCCCAAGTGGAGGTGATGTAACACCTTTGGACTTGTAGTTTGACTCGGATTCTGCTGCAGCATCAGATTGTTTCGTCCACAACTCAACGCTCCGGACGAATTTGAAGGTGATTCCAATTGGGTTGGAAAGTGCACGAAATCTAGTTTCCAACAAAAAAAAATTCACCCAATTCGGAGTCCGTATGAAAAATTTGTGTCCGTTTTGAGTCAGGTGTGTCTGTGTAGTCCGAATCTGAATCCAGAACGTGAGAGACTTGGACTCTATCTTCTCTTGGGCCAAAAGTGACGTGAGAGAACTTTTTGGACAGCAAATAAACATCTCTTTCTTCCTTATCTTCATATGTGGATTGTACAAATGTCCCATACACCTGCAATTAGACAAAACACAAAAGTGTGTGAAGTATTTTTGTTCTGGATAACATAAATAGATTATTGAATAGTTTGCACTAGAAATCACCTGACAAATATGCATATATGCAATATTTTTGGTCATATCCAAGGTAGTCATGTCCTCATCAAGTACCCTCAAATACGGCCTTAAGCAGGACTTTTTGGCCCTGAAAGTCAAAGAGCATCATTCATCGCTGTTTTTCAGACAAGTTTCTGAACCCATTGGCACTTCCTTTTGAAGGAAATTTGAGATATGTTCCTTATAGACATTAGCCCCCCTGG
This sequence comes from Triticum aestivum, assembly GCF_018294505.1. Lineage (NCBI taxonomy): Eukaryota > Viridiplantae > Streptophyta > Magnoliopsida > Poales > Poaceae > Triticum > Triticum aestivum. The sequence continues at coordinate 202,499,164 of NC_057807.1, read as the reverse complement.
TAGGGACAAACGTACCTTTTTGCAGATGCTCTATGATCCGGGCAATCTCATTTGGCCGTAAATTGAAGAAAATCCAGCGGCTATATGCCTTATTCTCCTTGTTTTCGCCGGATGGCATGTTGTAACTCATGCGCATGAAAGCCAAAGACAAAAGGGCATTCCTAGCATCGGTCAATATATATGTGGAAACGATATCTCCACTATAGAGGACAAGAAATTTTGGGGCAGTCAGGCAAAAAGCGCACGAGAAAATGAAGTACTTTCAAGGACTGCCATAGAATGGACAGATGTTCACTAAAACAGTCATAATTTTGTCATTCAGAGTCCGTGTCGGACCCATAAGTAGTCAAACTTCTCGCGGTGAGCGTGCGAATCCAAAAAATACTCCCCGCTTGCGCCAGGAGGCCCGGAGTACCCTCAAATCCAGCCTAAAGCAGGACTTTTTGGCCCTGAAAATCAAAGAACATCATTCGTCGCTGTTTTTCACACAAGTTTCTGAACCCATTGGTACATCCTTTTGAAGGAAATTTGAGAGATTATGTTCCTTATAGACATTAGCCCCCCGGTAGGGACAAACGTACCTTTCTGCAGAGGCTCTATGATCCGAGCAATCTCATTTGGCCATAAATTGAAGAAAATCCAGCGGTCATATGCCATATTCTCCTTGTTTTCGCCGGATGGCATGCTGTAACTCATGCGCGTGAAAGCCAAGAACAAAAGGGTATTCCTGGCATCGATCAATATATATGTGGAAACGATATCTCTACTATAGGGGACAAGAAATTTTGGGGCGGTTAGGCAAAAAGCGCACGTGAAAATGAAGTACTTTCAAGGACTGCCATAGAATGGACAGATGTTCACTAAAAGGGTAATAATTTTGTCATTCGGAGCCCGTGTCGGACCCACAAGTTCTCAAACTGCTCGCGTCGAGCATCTGAATCCAGAAAATACTCCCCGCTTGTGATAGAGGCGGGGTGTCCCGATCTTTTGATCAGATGATAATTATCGATTTGGTGGAGACGACTTTGACGATCCGACTACAAACGTGCACGACGTTGCGCCTCAGCAATCGCTAAACCAACTCTGAGAGGTTATTGACCACGCCGGAGCACGATCAACCTGACCACAAAGGTCTATTCCTGCAAGCAATCGAAGAACAAGCAAGAATATGATAAATCAATCTGAATATTGCGAATATATATGAAGTACTGATAAAGGTTGGGGATCCGTAAGCGGTCTTGGTCTGGTCGTTGGACACAAACGAAGTACACGAAGTTGCAATGGCTAACTTTTAACTAAACAAATCCCAAAGTCTAAACGGTGCCCTAAGGGATGTACATA
>NC_057807.1:202497285-202497782 GCF_018294505.1 Triticum aestivum | reverse complement strand
GAACTTTTAATCTAAACAAAACCCAAAGTCTAAACGATGCCCTAAGGGCTGTATATATGGAGGAAGAGGGAGGAATTTCGTGGCCCTTGGTGGAGGGGTCCGAAATCAACCCTATCTCTTGTTTCCCCACACATATAGACTCTAAAAATAGCCTATACTTATGTATTTCGAAATTACATGGGCCTGGCCCAATAATAAGGTGACGCAGCACCTAAAGTAGCCTCGGGACGAAATTTATGAAGTGGCATCTTGTATATTTCGTCCAAGGCTTCATGCACCCATTATGGTGGCTTCAAAGTCCTGAAATCATCACTTGTAACTTCGTTCTTGTTCCCCTTGCGCATGCCATCATCTCCATGCTTGTTCTTGCTCCAATGTTCATCCTTCTCCAAGCTAGGCCCTTCATTTGTAAGCAAAACAAATGTATCCTATTTAGGCAGCATCATATTCTCATGAACATTAGAATCATTACCAAGAAACGAAAGTACCTGGTAATT
>NC_057807.1:201787569-201835268 GCF_018294505.1 Triticum aestivum | reverse complement strand
GCTAAGCCCCCGAGTGAGAGGTTTGCTCTTCACTCGGAAGGATTTTGATAACTTAGGCTAGCACTGGGCTGCAGCTAAGCCTCCGAGTGAGAGGTTTGCTCTTCACTCGGTAGGATTTTTATAACTTAGGCGAGTACTTGGACTGCAGCTAAGCCTCCGAGTGGAAGTCCGGCTTACCACTCGGTAGGATTTTTTACAAACTTAGGCGAGCACAGGGCTGCAGCTAAGCCCCCGAGTGAGAGGTTTGCTCTTCACTCGGTAGGATTTTTATAAACTTAGGCGAGCACAGGGCTGCAGCTAAGCCCCCGAGTGGAAGTCTGGCTTACCACTCGGTAGGATTTCGATAACTTAGGCGAAACGGATTCGCAGCTAAGCCTCCGAGTGGGAGTCTGGCTCACCACTCGGTAGGATTTTTACAAACTTAGGCGAAACGGATTCGCGGCTAAGTCACCCACTGAGGGGGAATTTTATTGGACAAAAAATAAAAAGTGACAAAAATTATGGAGGAACTATGACACTATTATTTTGAGGTCCATGAACTACAGAAGTACTTTATTGCGACTCATCCGAATGATAAAACTTAAGTGTAAAATGGGCGGAGTAGTTCCGCGTTCCAAGCTCGGGGCTCGTCGATATTATGCTCGACGTTGTAAAGACGGTACGCCCCGTTGTGGAGAACCTTGGTGACAATGAAGGGACCTTCCCAAGAAGGAGCAAGCTTGTGTGGTTTGTGCTGATCCACTCGGAGAACCAAATCTCCTTCCTGGAAGGCTCGACCTCTCACATTTCTGGCGTGGAAGTGACGCAAATCTTGTTGGTAGATGGTCGACCGGACCAGAGCCATCTCCCTTTCTTCCTCTAAAAGGTCGACTGCGTCCTGCCGCGCTTGTTCAGCCTCTGCTTCGTTGTAGATTTCAACTCGAGGAGCATTGTGGAGAAGATCACTCGGCAAGACTGCTTCAGCTCCGTAGACCAAGAAGAATGGAGTTCTTTCGGTCGACCGATTAGGAGTGGTCCGCAGTCCCCAAAGCACTGAGGGAAGTTCGTCGACCCAAGCTCCAGCTGCATGCTTGAGATCACGCATCAGTCGGGGTTTCAATCCCTTGAGAATCAGGCCATTGGCTCACTCTGCTTGTCCATTCGACTGTGGATGGGCGACTGAAGCGTAGTCGACCCGTGTGCCTTGAGAGTTACAGAAATCTCTGAATTCCTCCGAGTCAAAGTTTGACCCATTATCTGTAATGATGCTGTGCGGGACTCCATATCTGAATATTAGTTCCCTGATGAAGCTAACAGCAGTACCGGCGTCAAGGTTCTTGATTGGTTTAGCCTCAATCCACTTGGTGAACTTGTCGACTGCCACCAGTACATGCGTGAAGCCACTTCGCCCTGTTCTCAAAGGACCGACCATCTCCAACCCCCATACCGCGAAAGGCCAGACGAGTGGGATGGTCTTCAGAGCTGATGCAGGCTTGTGCGACATATTCGAGTAGAACTGACATCCCTCGCACTTATCCACTATCTCCTTTGCCATCTCATTCGCCTTTGGCTAGTAAAATCCGGCTCGGTATGCTTTGGCCACGATGGTCCGAGAGGACGCATGATGACCACAGGTCCCCGAGTGGATATCATTGAGGATGAGTCGACCTTCTTCTGGTGTTATGCACTTCTGACCAACTCCAGTCGCGCTTTCTCTGTATAATTGTCCTTTGATTACGATAAAGGCCTTAGATCGACGAACGATCTGTCGAGCCTCTTCCTCATCCTCCGGAAGCTCTTTTCTCAGGATATACGCGATATATGGAACTGTCCAGTCGGGAATGACCACCAAGACCTCCATGATCAAGTCGACCACCGCTGGGACTTCAACCTCAGTCGGATCTGTGGCACTCTTGGGCTGTGGAGCTTCTTCGGTGAAAGGATCTTCTTTGACTGACGGAGTGTGTATATGCTCTAAGAACACACCACTCGGAATGGCTTCCCTCTTGGAACCTATCTTTGCTAGATCATCAGCTGCTTGATTTTTCAGTCGGGGTATATGATGGAGCTCCAACCCCTCGAACTTCTTTTCCAGCTTCCTCACTGCACTGCAGTATCCAGTCATGGCTGGGCTTCTCACGTCCCACTCCTTCATCACTTGGTTGACCACTAAATCCGAGTCGCCATAGACCATCAGGCGACGGACGCCGAGTGAAATGGCCATGCGCAACCCATATAAGAGGGCCTCATATTCTGCCTCATTATTGGAGGAATCAAAGTGAATCTGGAGCACATATCTGAGCTTATCTCCTCTGGGGGAAACCAGGACAACCCCAGCACCGGAACCATTCAACATCTTAGATCCATCAAAGAACATGGTCCAATGCTCCGAGTGAACTTCAGTCGGCTGCTGCTGTTCAATCCACTCAGCGAGGAAATCTGCTATTGCCTGGGACTTAATGGCTTTCTTTGCCTCAAACTTGATATCAAGGGGAAGAAGTTCAACCGCCCATTTAGCCACTCGACCAGTTGCATCTCTGTTGTGCAAAATCTCTGATAGTGGAGCGTCGCTGACGACTGTGATGGAATGATCAGAGAAATAATGAGCAACCTTCTTTGTGGTCATGTATATACCATACACAAGCTTCTGATAATGAGGATATCTCTGCTTGGATGGAGTCAAGACTTCAGACAAATAATACACTGGGTGCTGAACTTTGAGAGCTTTTCCTTCTTCTTCCCGCTCGACCGTAAGCACAGTACTGACGACTTGTCATGTGGCTGCGATATAGAGCAACAGAGGCTCTTTGCTGATTGGAGCAGCAAGCACCGGCTGGGTGGAGAGCAGAGCTTTTAGCTCGGCAAACGCTGCATCAGCTTCTGGAGTCCAGTCGAACTTGTCTGCCTTCTTCATCAGTCGGTAAAGAGGCAATGCCTTTTCACCAGTCGTGAGATGAATCGACTTAATGCGGCCAAGCATCCAGTAAGCTTCTGGACATCGTGCACTCACACAGGGCGTTTCATTCGGAGAATAGTGCCGATCTTCTCTGGATTAGCGTCGATTCCTCATTCGGAAACGAGAAAACCGAGTAACTTGCCACCAGGAACTCCAAATGTGCACTTTGATGGATTGAGCTTGATATCATACCTTCTGAGGTTGGCAAATGTTTCGGCGAGATCAGCGAGCAGGTCGGAACCTTTTCGTGACTTGACAACAATATCATCCATATATGCTTCCACATTCCGACTGATTTGAGTGAGTAGACACTTCTGAATCATTCGCATAAATGTGGCTCCGGCATTCTTGAGGCCGAATGGCATGGTGATATAGCAGAAGCACCCGAATGGAGTGATGAAAGCTGTTTTTATCTCGTCGGGTCCGTACAGACGGATCTGGTGGTACCCGGAGTAGGCGTCTAGAAAAGACAGTCTCTCGCATCCCGCGGTCGAGTCAACAATTTGATCTATGCGAGGGAGAGGAAAATGATCTTTCGGGCAGGCCCGGTTGATGTGCTTGAAATCAATGCACATTCGGAGTGATTTGTCCTTCTTAGGGACCATGACGACATTAGCGAGCCACTCGGAGTGGTATATCTCTCGGATAAATCCTGCCACCAACAGTCGAGCCACTTCCTCACCAATGGCTTTTCTCTTCTGGACGGCGGACCGCCGAAGATGCTCTTTGACTGGTTTTGCCGATGAGTCGACTCTTAGGCGATGCTCAGCCAGTCCCCTGGGAACACCTGGCATGTCAGCGGGCTTCCATGCAAAAATGTCCCAGTTCTCACGGAGGAACTGGATGAGCGCTTCTTCCTATTTCGGGTCGAGTGTTGTGGAGATGTGGGTCGGAGCTGCATCAGGGTCGGTCGGGTGAATGTGAACAGGCTTCGTCTCACCGGATGACTGAAATGCAGACTCTGTGGCGGGTTTCTTGGATCGCAGCAAATCACTCGGATCTGCATTTTGCTTGTATTCTTCGAATTCGACCGCTGTCACCTGGGAATCGGCAATCTTTGAGCCCTTCTGAAAGAACTCTTCTGCCTTTTTCCGATCACCGGTGACAGTGATCACTCCTTTGGGGCCGGGCATCTTCAATTTGAGGTACACATAACATGGTCGAGCCATGAACTGTGCGTAAGCTGGTCTCCCCAAAATGGCATGATATGCACTCTGAAAATCCACGACCTCAAACGTCAACTTTTCTTTGCGAAAATGTTTCGAATCACCAAACACCACGTCCAGAGCTATTTGGCCGAGTGACTCGGCTTTCTTCCCTGGTATAACTCCATGAAAGCTCATGTTATTGGAGCTCAGTCGGGACATCGGAATGCCCATTCCTTTCAGTGTGTCTGCATACAGCAAATTCAGCCCACTACCACCGTCCATAAGCACTTTTGTCAGTCGAGTGCCTTCAACAACTGGATCGACCACCAAAGCTTGCCTCCCAGGGGTGGCAATATGAGTCGGGTGATCAGATTGGTCGAAGGTGATGGGTGTTTGGGACCATTTCAGATAGTTTGCTTTTGCTGGAGCAACCATGTTCACTTCTCGGTTAATGACTTTCAATCGACTCTTGCTTTCCACATCTGCAAAGATCATCAGAGTGGAGTTGATATGCGGATATCCTTCCTCACTGTCCTCCTTGTCTTCGGCCTTGTCCGACTCCTTCTCCTTGTCCTTAGACTGTTTTCCCTGAAACTGCTGGATCAGGAGTCGACATTGGCGAGTGGTATGCTTCGGGTAGATGATATTCCCCTCTTCGTCTTTCTTCGTGTGGATGTGACACGGCATATCCATCACATCGTTCCCTTCTTTATCCTTTACCTTCTTAGGGTTCCAGGATCCTTTTGGTTTCCCTTTAAACTTTCCCTGAGTCACGGCTATTGCCTCTCCAGGAGCTGCTGGTTCAGCCTTCCGCTTCTGTTTCCGACTGGTGTTTCCTTTTTCCGACTGACTCGGCTTGTGCTTGCCGCTTCGGAGTCGGTCTTCTTCTTCGCCGTTGGCGTACTTGGTAGCAATCTCCATCATCCGACTCAAGGTCATGTCACCGGTTCGACCAAATTTCAAACTTAATTCTCTGTTCTTGACACCATCCTTGAAGGCGCAGACTGCCTGGTGATCAGACACATTCTCCACAGTATGGTGCAAAGTGATCCATCTCTGAATATACTCTCTGAGAGTCTCATTGGTCTTCTGCACACAGACTTGCAACTCCGTCAGTCCAGCTGGTCGCTTGCAAGTACCTTCAAACGTTCTGATGAACACTCGGGACAGATCTCCCCAAGTGTAAATGCTGCTAGGAGGTAATTGAGTTAACCATGCCCTGGCAGAACCTTCCAGCATGAGAGGCAAATGCTTCATGGCCACCTCGTCGTTTCCACCACCAATCTGAACTGCCACTCGGTAGTCCTCGAGCCAAGTTTCAGGCTTAGACTCACCAGTGAACTTGCTGACTCCTGTTGCCAGCCTGAAATTGGGAGGGATAACTGCGGCTCTGATAGCTCTGCTGAAACATTCAGGACCAGAAACATGCACTCGACTGCTTGTGGGCGCATCTCTGTCGAGTCCACCTCGATGGGCTCTGTTCCGGTCGACCAAACCTTGCACGATAATGGATCGCGCGTCGAAGCCTGGTTCTCTGGGGTCGACTAGAACTCTTCGCCCCGCACTGAGCTGACGCCTGTCATTTTGCTGCCGAGGAGTGTAAGACCCACCCCTCGGAGGGGAATTGGGCACTCGACGCCTATCATCTCGGTCGAGTCGGTCACCATATTGGTCTCGCCGATTCTCGCGCCCTTCACGCCGCGGAGGCGATCTGGGGCTGTGAGCCGACTGAACCGTATTCGCAGCGATGGATCGACTGTGAATTCTGTTGCGCGACTGCGACATGGCCGAATTCTGATCTCCTGCTGCCCGGAGCAGATCTCTGATCTGCATCAAGCCTCTGCCAGCTTCCGACTGAGAAGGCTGGATAGACTCTGCTATACGGGTCGCAGCTGCTAAATTCTGGATTGGGGTTCGATATACTTGAGTCGGCGGGAAGAGTTGACGTCGACTGGTGTCGGGAACTCGTTGCCATGCGCGCTCGTCGAGTGCTCGCTGAAGATTCTCTAGGCGAGTGCGTTCGGCCAAGTTGGCCAAACGTGCCTCCTCCAAGGAGCGAGCCTCGGGGGTTTCTCCTGCGATGGGAGTACGCAGGGCATCCGCGTTCCTGCGGCGAAGTTCTTCTCTTTGCAGAGAGTCGAGTGGCTCGGGCTGGTACTCTTCATGGTCTCGTGCGGGGTCGCCTCCGTCGCCTGCTCCACCATCACGGGCGAAGCCAGGGGGACTGCGGGGCCCGTCGACCATCAGGATTTCCGCCGCTGGATCGCTGCTATCGCACTCGGATGCGGTCTCTACGGAGCCAGTCGACAGATCGAACAAGTCGTAGAGAGATTCGTCGGGCTCGATTGCCGCAACTTGGGTGGTGGCCGACTGGCGAGCCACCGCGTGCCTCACCCACCGCTGAAGCCTCGACCGGCCCGAGCGCTTGCGCTGGCGGAAGACCGGGAGGGTGGCCGATGGGGGAGTCGACTGATACGGGGTCGACGGTTGCCGCAGCAGGACGCCGCGGACACATGCGCGAAAATGCATCGCACCGCGGACGGGGAGCGCATCAATGTCGAGTGGAGCCTCCTGGAGCCAGACGGAGTCGTCGGTGATGAAGGTGAGAGCACCGAGACGGATCTCTCGACCCCCGACCAAAACTCCAGCAGCCACCATGATGAAAGTACTCGGAAGAATCGCAACTTCCCCACAAAATCGCTAAAACACCTGCCCCACGGTGGGCGCCAACTGTCGTGGTTCTAAGCCTGACAGTAGAGTGGGGGGTAGGTATGGAGAGGCAAGGTCCTAGCTATGGAGAGGTTGTAAACACAAGAGATGTACGAGTTCAGGCCCTTCTCGGAAGAAGTAAAAGCCCTACGTCTCGGAGCCCAGAGGCGGTCGAGTGGATTATGTGTATATGAGTTACAAGGTGTCCCACCCCACTGCCTGTGGAGGGGGGTGGCTTATATAGAGTGCGCCAGGACCCCAGCCAGCCCACGTAATGAAGGGTTTAAGGTGTATTTAGTCCGGGGCGTTACTGGTAATGTCTCACATAAAGTGTCTTAACTATCATAAAGTCTACTTAACTACAGGCCGTTGCAGTGCAGAGTGCCTTTTGACCTCCTGGTAGTCGAGTGAGTCTTCGTGGTCGAGTCCTTCAAGTCGGTCGAGTGAGTCCCTCGTTGGTCGACTGGAAGGTGACCTCTTCTAAGGGTGTCCTTGGGCAGGGTACTTAGATCAGGTCTGTGACCCTACCCTAGGTACATGACCCCATCACTCGTAGCTGTCAAGGTTAACCTTGCGCTGCGCCAGCTCGCCTTCCTGTGCAAATAGCTTCTCGGCAGCCAGCCGTTGTTGCTCTTCAGCTTCCGCCTTCTCGAGGAGAAAGGCCTTCCGCTCCTCAGTGAGTTGCTCCCGCTCCTCTGCCAGGGACCGGAGAGCTTCCTGCCTCAGACCCCGGAGCTCCTCCGCACGCTTCTCGATGTCCACTCCCGCCTTCGCGACAAGCGCTTCTCGCGATTCCAGCTTGGCTTGTCGGGCGCGGTAGAGCGACAACAGCTTCCGTAGCAGCCGCTCCTCCTCAGGCTCGCCGTTGCTGCTGCTTGGCGCCTCGACTAGCGTCAGCCCAGTGAAGGCGAGCACCTCTCCGTCCAGGATTTCTCCTTCGACCGGCGCCCTGGAGCTTGACGCCCAGGGGAGCTTGATGAAGATGCCATCGTCGGCCTTCAGATAGGCGCCGGGCTGGGGCTCTTCGGAACCTGGCGCTGCGGCAGCGGCGGAGGGATCGGCGGTCGGCGTAGCGCCTGGCGCTCCTGCGGCCTCAGAGCCGTCAGTGCGATCGCCGGATCCCTCGCCAGCTTCTGCGGCGGCAGCTTTGGCAGCCTCTTCGCCAGCGGGATCATCAGCTCCAGCCCCTTCTTCGGTGGCGGTGGTGTCGTCGGTGTTGCCACGTGCGTTCTCCTCGCCGGTGACCTCGGTCTCCATTGGCTCTGTGGCAGAAGGATCTGGCGACCGGAGGAGGGAGAAAAGTCAAGCAAGTATTCAAAAAGAAGATCAGAAGAAGAAGAACCCAAGGGAAGTTTTCAGGCAAGAGGGTTACCTGCACTAGGATCTGCGGTTGTGGTCTCAACCAACGGAGGGTCGCTGGTGCTGTTCCTTGCCGGAGAACTGTCTCTTACCGGAGAATTCTCCCTTGCCGGAGAACGCTCCCTTGCCGGGGAATCCTCCCTTGGCGGCGTAGTCGAAGCAGATGGCATTTCAGGGGCGACTTCCGGCCGCTCCTGGTGAAGCTGCTCTGCTCCTACACAACCCAACAATCAAAGATATCAGCAAAGAAAGAGCACCCATGCGCGCCTAAAAGCAGGAAGTAAACCATATACTTACGCTGGGGGCTGCTTTGGGGAGTAGTTGCCGGGTCCGGCAGGGGGGTCTCAGGCATGTCCCCCGTTGGCGCAATGGGTTCATCCTCGATGACAATCACCGGGGCCTTGGCTCTCTTCGCCGCTCTCTGGGCCAGCGTCCTGAAAAGGAATGAGTTCAGAGCGAAGCAAATCAGAAACAAGACAAAGCAGCAAAAATTGAAGAACTACAAGTACGGCAGAGGATCTTACTCTTCTTCTTCCTCATCGGAGCTGAGCGCAGAGAGATCGAAGTCGGCTCGCCTCCGGCGCGACGAGGCGGAGGAGTAGTTCCCCTTGGCCGCTTGGCGGGGGCGGTGGCGGTGGTGCGAGAAGACCCCGCTCCAGTTCCCGCAGCGGCGTGAGGCGCTCCCGCGGCAACAGTGCTTGCCGCGGTAGAGCGTGTCGCGCGGCGCGTCGGCTGTTGACTCGTTTGCCGCGCCGCCACGTCCCCGGCCCTGCGGAGGCGCCTTCTTGGTGGAGCTTGGGGCTCCACTTGCGGCGAGCTGGCTGAAGGTGGAGAAGAGGTGGAGCCGATCTTTAATGAGTCGCTCGCGCCCTCGGCAGGCTCGCTCGACTCAGTTTCAGGCCAGACAAGCTCTTCCTCGCCGGCAAGCTCCTCTCGCTCGGCAAGGCTTGCCGCCTCTGCTGCCTCTGCCTCCTCCACGGTGAATCCAAACTGGCCTGCGGCAGCGGCTGCTGCCGCCTCTTCCAGCCTGGTGGCGATGCGCTGCATCTCATCGTCAGTGGTGTCGCGGGTGAGGCTCTTCTGCTCATCGGGGCAAACTGCCACTTCCACCAGCCCGTCAAAGAACTCCTGCACGACGTCGTCGGCAGGCTCTTGCTAAGTAGGGACGATTACATGCAAGTCACACAGCGGCATCATTGCACGGATGCGGTTAAGCGACGAGTTGTTGCACAGTGGAACGACGCTCCTTGGCAGGGATGCTCAGGATCATGCTTGAACAGCTCCAAGAGCATTGCGTCCAGTTCCAAGACGATAAAGTTGAAGTTGAGGCCCGGGCGCAGCCTCATGATATCCGCCGCGTTTTGGAACTCCCAGGCGGGTCTCCTCCTATCCTGCAGGGGGGCGATGCGGCGGCGGAGAAAATCTGCGCCAACAGTGCCTACAGTGAGCCCGGCAAGCCTAAGGCATAGGATCCTGGTGACGGCAATCTTCAGCCTAGCGTCTTCTGGGGCCACGCTGCTCCAATCGTTGCCGCGCACTACAGGGGCTTGGCGCTGGGCGGTGAATGGCTGCGGATTCTCCTCGACAATCCAGCACCAATCTGCTCTCCACTCATCCCACTTGCTGCGGAGCTCTCCTTCCAGATAGGCTTCCTTCTTGCCGGTCCTCGAGATCCAGGCGATTCCGCCAGATAAGGGCTCTCCTCTCTCAACTCGGGGCATAAAGAAGTGGCGGAAAAGGGCTGCGTTTGGATGGACTCCGACAAAGTTTTCGCAGAGATGTGCGAAAACTGCCATGGTCAAGAAGGCATTGGGGGTGAAGTCAAGGAGGTGGAACCCGTAGGTGTTCATGATGTCGCAGAAGAATTCAGAGAAAGGCGGGCAGAGCCCGCAGTAGAAGAACAGCACGAAGAAAGGGTATCCGTTCGGAGCCAGCTCCGAAGCGGCAGCTGAGAGTACCTTCGTGCGGGGATGCGCTCGCGTCTGCGTCGACCAGAAGAGGTAGTAGTACTCCCTCAGCTCCTTCGCGGCGAGCTGGGGAGGAAAGATTGCCCGCTCCTTTCACAGCACTGCGAGCCGCTGCGCCTCGGCCGACTTCGCACCCTTCCCCTTGTCGGCTTTCGGAGCCATGGTGGAGGTGGTGGGGGAGATCGACGGCGTTGCTGGCGCTGGTGGCGATGGGGGGCGGAGCGCTGCTCTCTTTTGGCTTTGGGAAGAAGGGGGGAGCGGCGGAGATCTTGGAATAGCAACCGGCGAGATGGGCAAACTGCCCCTGTTTCCTCTGCTTATAAAGAGGGAGGGGCGGACGTTACGCCTTTCCGAATAAAGAAACCACCCACGACCTCTCCCACGACACCGCATTCGACACATGCCGTTCGGGAGGGCGCGGTGGATACGGAGTAAGAAACGGCACAACCCAGGCCGCGCGTGCCCGTGCCCTGTTTTGGGCCTGGCCCAACAGCGCTCGGCACCGTGCGTGGCCCAGGCCCGGGGGCTCCAATCGGTGTACTAGGGTAGGGGTACCCTAGTATCCCGAACTTGTGCACGGGCAGTCGCAGCACCCCGCGGCAAGGCTTGCCGTGCGACCGCCAAGGTCCTCCGTGGTTCCTTTGAAACCGTTCAAAAACAAAGTATTCAAGCCAAGGAGACAAGGCCCCGGCAAGAGGAGCTTGCCGGGAAGGCCACCCAAGGCATCTCAAGGAACTTGCCGCGTCGCGCCACGCGTCCCGGCAAGGCCCGGTGAGCGACAAGCTTCCGGGCGCGACAAGACAGCGACCGCGGCAAGGCACTTGCCGCGGCAAGCGACCACTCCGCACCCGCGCTCCAGCACATCCACCAACGTGTCGCCCTGGGGCCTTTCCAGGCGCGCGTGGCGAGAGGCCGTGCAGCCAGCGGTGCGCGGTGGCAAGCGGCGCTGACAAGATTGCCATCGTGGCAAGCGGTGACACCCCTGACGGTCCCCTTTCTACACTGTTTGGGCGACGCAGACGGGCATTTAATGCCTTTGTCCCCTGCCGTCAGGGTTAGGTATGATACACTGTATGCACAGTGCAGGTAGTTGTACCAACCGCAACACTTTTCCATTTTTACCGTTGCATGCGTTGCCACCTGTCGGTGACCCCTTTGAGCATATAAAAGGAGGCCCATGCGCAACGTAGAGAGGGGTTCGAAGGGTTCGAAGCCAGAACACACCCACGCTCGCTCTCGAGCGTACTGTAGCAATCAGCGCTCTCGAGCAAGAACACAATATAAACAGACAAGCAGCAGTAGGAGTATTATCTCTCCGGAGAGCTCCGAAGCTGGGTAAACTGCTCGTGTGCTTCGCCTCGATCTGCTCTTCGTGCGATCTCCGCCCCCCGCCGAACCGAAAGGGGCTCGGTCTGCCGGTCCCATAGGTGTTCGTGGATCAGTTTCCTCGACAGGCACCCCAAACAAAAGGCACATCCTTCTTTGTAAGCTTATTGAGAGGTGCAGCAATGGTGCTGAAATCTCTCACAAAACGCCTATAAAATCCAGCGAGGCCAAGAAAACTCCTCACTTGTGTGACCGTTTTCGGCTGCGGCCAACTCTCAATAGCTTCAATCTTGGCTTTATCAACTTCAATTCCCTATGGAGTAACAACATAACGAAGAAAAGACACTAGGTCGGTGCAAAAGGTGCACTTCCCAAGGTTACCAAACAAACGTGCATCACGTAGAGCAATAAAAACAGCACGTAAATGTTCCAAATGTTCCTCCAAAGATCTGCTATAAATCAATATGTCATCAAAGTAAACTACCACAAATCGTCCAATGAAAGCACTTAAAACTTCGTTCATTAATCTCATGAAAGTACTAGGTGCATTAGTTAACCCAAAAGGCATGACTAACCACTCATATAATCCAAACTTAGTTTTAAATGATGTTTTCCATTCATCCCCCAATTTCATACGAATTTGATGGTATCCACTATGCAAATCAACTTTGGACAATATTGTAGAGCCACTCAATTCATCAAGCATATCATCTAGCCTAGGAATAGGATGACAATAACGAATAGTAATATTATTAATGCCTCTACAATCAACACACATACGCGATGTGCCATCCTTTTCCGGCACTAAAATAATAGGAACAGCACAAGGACTAAGGGATTCACGTATATAACCTTTGTCGAGAAGCTCTTGCACTTGACGCATAATATGCTTCATCTCCTCTGGATTGGTATGGTATGGCGCACGGTTTGGTAGTGAAGCACCGGGAATTAAGTCAATCTGATGCTCAATCCCTCGAATAGGCGGTAATCCCGGTGGCACGTCTTGTGGAAAGACGTCAGCGAACTCCTGCAAAATGTTAGTGACAGCAGGAGGCACGTCCTCGAATGAAAATAATGCCTATTTGCACAGAAAAGCATAGCAAACAGATTTGCTAAAATCTAGCTGATCAATATCAGATTTGGTGGCAAATAAACATGCACTTTTCAATTTAATTTCAGAAGCAACACTAGAAGGTTTATTATTAGGCTTCATTTGTTGCTCCAATTGTTTTGCCACATCTGATTTTCACTCTTATTCTCCTCCTGTTTTGCCTTATTAGCTCTATTAATATCATCTTTCAAAATGGAATCAGGAGTCATAGGAAGCAAAGTAAAAAATTTATCCTTATGAGCAAGAGTATACTGATTATTTCTACCATGGTGTACAGAATTTTTATCAAATTGCCATGGTCTACCAAGTAATAAGGAACATGCTTGCATAGGTACCACATCACAATCAACATAATCAGCATATGTAGAGATACTAAAATGCACACGAACAGTACGTGTTACCTTAACCTTGCCGCTATTGTTGAACCATTGGATGTAGTAAGGATGTGGATGTGGTCTTGTGGTGAGAGAGAGCTTCTCCACCATCTCCATGCTAGCCAAGTTGTTGCAGCTCCCTCTGTCTATGATGACGCGCACAGAACGTTCCTTCACAACTCCCTTTGTATGGAACAAATTATGCCTCTGATTTTGCTTAGCTTGTGTGACCTGCACACTCAAAACACGTTGAGCAACTAAACATTCATACATGTCAGCGTCTTCAGGAGCCATGTATTGCGTCTCATGATTAGAATCATCTCCAACGTGTTCCTCACGTGTAATAAGAGCCAACGTCTCCTCATCATTGTCACTAGCAGACTCATACCCACCATCCTCAGTAGCAATCATCACACGCTGAGATGTGCATTCTCTCGCATAATGACCTCTTCCCTTACAACGACGACAAATAATATCACTTGTGTGCCTAGTTGATGCCATGGAAGAAGAAGAGCTCTGTGCAGTTCCGGCAGGTGCGCTCTTGGCAGATAGTGGTGGTTGTGCCTGCTTTCTTGTATCACGGCTGGAGGTGGCACCTAATGGAGGTGCTGGTGCAGTGGAATTAGAAGATGCACGCGGTGTCCATGATGAAAGTCGACCTGCAGAAAAGTTAGTTCGCGCCAATGCTTGTCGATCCTGCACTTCACGTTCAACTTTACAAGCAAGATGAAATAAACGAGTGATATTAGTATACTCCTTATACTCTAGAATGGTCTGAATCTCTCTATTTAATCCACCCATAAAACGTGCAAGCATAGCTTCATTCTCCTCAACAATACCACATCTAATCATGCCAGTTTGTAATTCCTGATAATATTCTTCTACAGAATTTTTTCCTTGTCTTAAACGCTGCAATTTTTGAAGCAATTCACGTTGATAATATGGTGGAACCCAACGAGTACGCATAGCAGTTTTCAAAGCAGCCCAAGTAGTTGGAATAGGATATAATCTGCAATGTTCAGACCACCATACACATGCAAAACTAGTGAAAGCACAAACAGCAGCAGCAACCCGTCTCTCCTCGCGATATTGTAAACATGTAAAACGTTGTTCAGCTTCTAACTCCCAAGTACGATATATATCAGGGACATATCTACCCTCAAATGGTGGAATATTCAATTTTAGTTTAGGAATATGGTCATTTTCTCGTACCTGAGGTGGTAGTGCAGGCCTACCATTGCGAATATATACCTGAGGTCGACCTGCTGGTGGTGGTGCTGGTGGCTGCACATAGTTCTGATTTTGATCAACCTCATCCTCGTAATAGTCCTCCACCTGTGCTTCGCCAGTAGCCGCAGGAGCTACAGAAGCACCAACAGCAGTAGCAGCGGCACCAGAATTTTGTCCTGGCTCAATAGGAACATGCTGTGCTCTCCCTACCGTATCGCAGCGTGAAACTGGTGGTGGGAAACCTTTGAGTAATTCATTGAACTTGGCGTCCAACTTGGTGTCAATTGTCTTCTCAATGTCATCCATCTTCTTCATTGCCTTTCCAAAGCTGGCCATCACGTCTTCCACCTGTTGACCCAATATTTGATGAAACTTATCATGAAGCTCCTTGTTCATCATGTTCTCCCAGTCAATCTCATCGGCTTGTGATCCTGGCATGGTTAGCAGCAATAGAAACACACAAGAATATGATCCTACAGGCTACTAACAAGTGGTGGTGGTGGGTGTCACAAATCCGTCAAGCAAAACTCAAATTCTTACCAGTTCTTACCCAGCAGCAGGTGGTGATCGGCAACTGTTGTAGTCAAAACTCTCAAAGCTTGGATAGAGCGATTACCAGGGAGAGTCAAACGCACGACGTAGATGTATGTGGAGCTGGGAAGGCTTATGATATGGTAGCAAAAAGGGTCAGCAATAATCAATTCATAGATGCAAAGTTGAATAAACACTCAATGACGGTACTGTGATGGTCCTAGGCTAGACCGTGCTAGAGACGCGAGCCTAGAACACTAACAAAATCACGGCGCGGCACGTAATCAAGAGAGGAGCACACTCTGAAATTTTTTTCTCTTTTTTCACTTTTTTTTTGCACTTTTTTTCCTCTTTTTTTTTGCTCCGCAACAATTTTTTTCGAAAAAGTCTACGAATGGCCTAAAAACTGCCTAGCCATAATTTTCCAGACTTAGTTTTTTTTATGAAACTGGAACTATTTTTCTTTTATGGGTAGCACGGAAGTTGGGGAATCTGACTTGTTGACGATTCGTAGTATCGTGTGCTCTGGAACTCAAAGATAAAGGAACAAATACTGGACTCAGACTAGGACTGGTGGCGGAGATGAATCAGGTGGAACTCGCACTGGTGATGGTATATGACAGTGGTATTTGTGGACTCGGATTGGTGGTGGTATATGAACTCGGACTGGTGGTGGTATATGGACTCGAATCGGTGATGGTATATGGACACGGATTGGTGGTGGTATATGGACTCGGATCGGTGGTGGTGGTGCGGCGGCGGCATGACGAACTTGTGAACAGAACTCGAAACTCTAAGAACTAGACCTAAGACCAGCAACTTGACACGACGAAGCAACCGCAAATTCAACAACACAAATACAAAAAAGATTATGCAAGGGCTGAGACTGGTTCGGATATGATGAACTAACCCTAAACTTTTTTGTGGATTTTTCGTGGACTATAGGTATGAAGAACAGACTCGATCTAAACTACGAAAAACTGTAAATCTCACCGAGCAACCTAGAAATCTGATACCACTTGATAGAGGCAAAGGTGTCCCGTCTTTCGATGAGATGATGGATATCACTTTGGTGGAAGTCGACTTTGACGATCCGACTACGAATGTGCGAGGACGTCGCGCCTTAGCAATCGCTAAACCAACTCCGAGAGGTTATTGACCACGCGAGAGCACGATCAACCTGACCACGAGGGTCTGTTTCCTGCGAGTAAACGAAGAACAAGCAAGAACCTGAGATTGCAATCTAGATATTGCGAATATAAGATGAAAGATTTATTGATCAAGGTGGGGTTCTGAGACGTCTTTGTCTAGTCATTGAACACAAACGAAGTACGCGAAGTTGCAGCTATGGCGAACTTTAATCTAAACAAAACCCAAAGTCTAAACGACGCCCTAAGGGCTGTATATATGGAGGAAGGGGGGATTTCGTGGCCCTTGGGGAAGGGGTCCGAAACCAACCCTATCTCTTGTTTCCCCACACATACGGACTCTAAAAACAGCCTATACTCAAGTATTTCAAAAATACAAGGGCCTAGCCCAATAATAAGGTGACGCGGCACCTAGAATAGCCTCTAGACGAAAGTTATGACGTAGCATCTTGTATATTTCGTCCAAGGCTTCATGCACTCATTATGGTGGCTTCAACGTCCTGAAATCGTCACTTGTAACTCCGTTCTTGTTCCCCTTGCGCATGCCATCATCTCCATGCTTGTTCTTGCTCCAATGTTCATCCTTCTCCAAGCTAGGCCCTTCATTTGTAAGCAAAACAAATGTATCCAATTTAGGCAGCATCATATTCTCATGAACATTAGAATCATTACCAAGAAACGAAAGTACCTGGTAATTTAATTGGCGTGCGCGAGCTCTAGTAATTGGTCCAGTATGTATAGCAGCAAGGGCTGTGGGTGTAACAATGGTATTGATGTCCTCATCAGGTAACTTCTCTCGGAGTGGTGGCCGGAGTCAGAACTGAATACCCATTCACCATCATGAGCTTGATGTCTTCGTTTCGTGTAGCTCTTTGATGACTTGTTCTTACTTTCTGAATCCTTGCTTCTGCGAGAGGTTCTTCGTTCATAATGATCATCTCTACTCCTCTCTGTTGGAGGTGATTCTTCTCTTCTGCTTCTTCTTTTAGGTGAGTCTTCTCTTCTTTTGTACGGAGCCTTGCACTCATTGGAGTAGTGTCTGGGTCTTCCACAATTGTAGCAATTTCACTCACGACTAGAAGAACTTTTATCATGGTAGGATCTTGACTTGGAGCTTCTTTCTTTGCTTCTACTCTTGTAGAATTTGTTGAAGTTCTTCACCATTAAGATCAATTCCTGATTGAAGACTTGTTTTTCACTTGATGTTGCAGGAGCATCACATGAGGCTTTATATGCACCATTAGACTAGTTTTGAAGCTCTTCTTTATCCTTAGTGACATCTCATGAGCAAAAGTTCTTCCAATGACTTATGTTGGCTTGAGATCTTTGTAGTTGGGAATCATTTGAATCAATGTGCACACGGTATCATATTTTCCATCCAAGGCTCTTAGGATCTTCTTGATGTTGAATCTGTCAGTCATCTCTTCACTTCCTAAGCCGACAATCTCATTTGTGATGAGAGCAAGCCTAGAGTACATTTCAGTGACACCTTCACCATCCTTCATTTTGAACTTGTCAAGTTGACTTTGAAGCACATCCAACTTGGATTCCTTGACGGACTCTGTACCATGCATATCAATCAAAGTATCCCAAATTTCCTTTGCATTCTGATGTGGAGCATCCCTCGACTACCCGCACCGACACTCCATCACCACCGCAAGCTCCGAGAGGACCAATGACAAGAGCACGTGTACGCAACATCGAGAACAAGGTCACTTCTTTCCTCTCCGAGTTTTGTTCGGTTTCACTTGAGAATGGGATTCTACCTCAAAGAGATACACTATGCGTTCTTAGGTACATTGGAGATCATCGTGAGGAAGCAAGGATGAAGGCCCAAGCACCTGCGGAACAACAGAAGGAAGAAGAGGTCGAGAAGAATGAAGGAGAGAAGCCCCTGGATACCCCGGGTGCCCGGAAGGAAGAACCCGGTGCGGACCCGAAGATACGGGGAGGGGCAAACCCCCTGGACACCCCGGGTGCCTAGCCATCTTGGCCCCGGCCTGGGCCTCGCCCCAGCCACCCCCGGGTGCACGGCCTCTTGGGCCAGGGTGCCCGGCAACTCCCCTGGGCCACGCCAGCCCCGACCGGCTGCCCGGCCCCTTGGCACCGGGTGCCCGGGCCACCTCCCAGCGCCACTCCAGCCCGACCGGGTGCCCAGCCAATTGGCACCGGGTGCCCGGGCCACCTCCCACCACCAGCCCAGCACCGCCCCGGGTGCCCGGCACTTTGGCCCGGGTGCCCGGCCTCTCGCCCAGCATCGGCCCTGACCACCCCGGGTGCCCGGTCCCCCTAACCCCGGGTGCCCGGCCTGCCCCGTTTTGGTCTCGTGTGAAGGACTTTTTGGTCTTTTGTAACGTTGCCTTCCCCAACTTCGTCCCTAGCCCTTATATACTCATCTCCTAGCTCATTTGGAAGGTTAGCGAAGTATTAGAGAAAACATTGTCAGCTTTGCTCCTTGTATCCCCTCCTCTTTGGAGATCAAGCCCCCACCTAGGGAAGAATACTTTAGATTGTCAAGGCCTCCTCTTGGAGAAGATCAACATCAAGACGTCACCTAGTGGGAAGAACTTACCTAGTGCTATTTTCCTTGAATTGTTCATGTAATCTTGTGGATCTCATGTATGCTACTCTAGTGGATGTGATATTTGGGTTTGTTTGAGTGTTTTGTTCCTTGTGTTCTTGAGTGTTCTTCCTCCTTTTCCCCCTCAAAGTGTGAAAAGATCCCCTCTAGGGTTTGACCCTACAACACATTCTCAAGACGGCTGATTTTGTTGAATTCTTTGGGGCACAATCCATTGAAGAGGATATCGCAAGCTTGAGCATTGTATTGCAGCATCTTCAACTCTTCCGCAGTTGCTTCACGATTTGGTTCTCCCCCATTCAAGAATTCACCTTGCAAACCAATGCACACAATAGCCCAAATGGGGGGTTATGTCCAAGAACATGCATTTTCATCTTATTCTTCCAACTAGCAAAATTAGTACCATCAAAGTAAGGACCTCTACGGTGGTAATTTCCCTCGCTAGACGCCATACTCTCCTACGTTGTGAAACCAAGGCTATGATCACCAAAGCTATGGAAATCAAGGCAAATGGAGACCAAAGCTCTGATACCACTTGTAGGATTGAAAGTATGTCTAGAGGGGGGTGATTAGACTACTTGACAAAATAAAAATCTAACCTTTTCCCAATTTTAAGTTTTGGTAGATTTTAGAAACTCAACACAAGTCAAGCAATCAACCTACACATGCAATTCTAAGAGTATAGCAGCGGAATGTAAATAATTGCATATGAAGGTAAAGGGAAGGAGTTTAGAGGGAGAAAACGCAATGTAGACAAGGAGATTTTTGGCGTGGTTCCGATAGGTGGTGCTATCATACATCCACGTTGATGGAGACTTCAACCCATGAAGGGTAACGGTTGCGTGAGTCCACGGAGGACTCCAACCACGAACGGTCCACGAAGAAGCAACCTTGTCTATCCCACCATGGCCATCGCCCACGAAGGACTTGCCTCACTAGGGTAGATCTTCACGAAGTAGGCGATCTCCTTGCCCTTACAAACTCCTTGGTTTAACTCCACAATCTTGACGGAGGCTCCCAAGTGACACCTAACCAATCTAGAAGACACCACTCTCCAAAAGGTAATATATGGTGTGTTGATGATGAACTCCTTGCTCTTGTGCTTCGAATGATAGTCTCTCCAACACTCAACTCTCTCTCACCGATTTGGCTATGGTGTAAAGATGATTTGAGTGGAAAGCAACTTGGGGAAGGCTAGAGATCAAGATTCTTGTGGTTGGATTGGAATATCTTGGTCTCAACACATGAGTAGCTGGTTCTCTCTCAAAAAATGAGTAGTGGAAGTGTAGGCACGTTCTAATGGCTCTCTCACTGATGGAGAAGGGGGTGGAGGGGTATATATAGCCTCCACACAAAATCTAACCATTACACACAAATTCCTAAACTCGGTGGGACCGAATGGTTAAACTCGGTTAGACCGACTTGGTTCAAAATGTGAACGCTAGGCATTTCGGTGGGACCGAAAACATCAACTCAGTGAGACTGACGCGCTAGGGTTAGGGCAAAACCTCATCTCGGTGAGACCAACCACATAAACTCGATGAGACCGATTTCAGTAATAAGAAAATAGAGACTTGGTCAGGCAAACTTGGTGGGACCGATGGCTCATCTCGGTTAGACCAAAACATTACGAAAAGAAAACAGAGAGTTTGCAATGCCAACTCGGTGGGACCGATCTCTCACTTTGGTTAGACTGAAATGTTACGAAGGGAAACAGAGAGTTTGCATTCCCATCGGTGAGACCGAGATCCCTATCAGTGAGATCGAACTAATTAGGGTTTGTGGATATGGCTATGTCAAGTGAACTCGGTGGCGCCGGATGAATCAAATTGGTGGGGCCGAGTTTGACTTTTAGTCTAGGACATATGTGGAAATGAGAAAGTGGTTGAGGGTTTTTGGAGCATATCACTAAGCATTTTGAGCAAGCAAGCCATTAAGCACCACCTCATCCCCTTTTAATAGTATTGGCTTTCCTGTAGACTCAATCTGATCTTCGATCACTAAAATGAAAAAGGTAGAGTCTTGAGCTTTTGCCAATATGTGTTCTTAGAATTTTGAGGGTCCACATCTCTAGTCCATGCCATACCAATCATTGAACTTTCTGAAATATTGATCTTGAAAGAGTATTAGTTCAATGCGATATATGTTGTCATGAATTACCAAAACCACCCGGGGATTAGTTGCACTTTCAAACATGCACGAAGGCATGGCAGGGCAGATAACTGTTTTTTAACTAAGCTATTAAAAGGCTACAGCTGAGCCCAAAAGTTTTTCAACTATGTTTTTTAGGAGTTGCATCACTCCTTTGAACCGGCCTCAAAGCCATTCGGGTTATCAGCAGTCGGGTTAATATTGTCAAAGCACCTTTAAGTTAAGGTTTTTGGGTCATCCAGTGCCGGCTCTTCATCGATTACAATCTAGAGACTGTCCAACGTCCAGTTGATGCCAGTTAACGCCTCAAAGGTGGCTTCATCATTAAGGAGAATAGAAGGGTCAATGTTAGGGGAGAAAGTGTGCTTACGCCTTTGAGGAGTTAAATCCACAATTTCATGCGACGGCGGCTTGATACGAGCATTATTGTTGTCGTAAGTCAGCTGATACTTTGTCAGGTCCAGCTCATGCGCAAGTTGACATGCTAGCGGCCTCATCTCTTTGACACATCTAGTAAAGTCTGCTTCATCAAAGACAGGTCCATCATCATTAAATTCTAGACACCTGCCAGCCATCTCCGTCGGGTCCAGCTCTGATTGCCAAGCCTTTTACCGGCTTAGGGCAGTAATGTCTCCTGAGCGGGTGGCTCATAGCTTTATTTCCTCAATCTACTTTGGCATCGTTGATAGATGATCCAACACAGTCTTGAGGAGTGTTGGAGGTTTCTTGCCATTTGATATGGCTACAAGTGTTCACAGGCTTCCAGCGTATAGCTTCTCCATTAATGAGTAGACAACATTTAGCTACGGCAACATATTTTGGCCAAGGTTGGCACTCCTGGTACCTGTCATACAGTTAAGGAACGAGAGTTCAAGATTCTTAAATAGTTTATGAGTTCCTTCAATTGAATAAAAGTTAGACTTACCAAAGATGGCGACTGTCATTTGGGATATGTGTTGTCTTAAGCCGGCAGGCGCTTTAGTTACTAGCTTAAGCTGCTTTTCAGCGTATTTCGCACGCTTCAGTAAGGTAGCCTTATCCGATTCCAGTGTGGCTCTATCAGCATCAAAGTTGGATTTCGGTTTTTCTAAGTCCTCCAGAGTAGACTTCAGTTTTGACTCAGGCTTGGCCTATTCAGCTCATGCTATTTCCAGATCTTTCTTTAAGCCGGCCATATTTGACTCATCCCGGCTTAAAGCTTCATGCCAAGGATTATACAGAATAATGTCAGTCAAATTATTACTGCGTTGATGGAAGAACTGGCTCCTCTTCTTCAAGATAACCCGACCCTTGGGGGCTACAGGCAATTCTTTACATAGTGGTTATATAACAGACCCGACTCATATTCTTCCAGATAAGCCGGTCCATGGGGGCTACAAGAAATTCTTTACAATGTGGTAATATAAAAGACCCAACTCATCTTATCAAGATAAGCCGACCCTTGGGGGCTACATGAGTATGTATGTGTAAGACGGAAAGGGGTTAAGTTCATACCTCATACTTTTTCTTCATCAAGTTTACTAAGCCGGCTTCCATGTCACGGCTTGTATGGAGGCGGCTTAGAAGTGCAATTGGCTTGCACTAAATTCTGCGTAGCTTTGCACATCCAGCTTTGTCTTGCCTTTCTCCAATAAATGTGTTTCTTCTTTAGCAGTGTGCTTAGCTAGCACAGTGGAGGCTTCTGGCGCCTTATAACCCATACTAGTGATAGTAATGTCATCAGTGCTCTTCTCAGAAGGGGTTTCTTTAGTTGATTTGTTAAGAGTGGGACTCGGCGGGTCATGGCTATTGGCCGGGTTAGCGTCAGTGTCCATGGCCTCAGAAGGTGCTGCATCAGTTTGTGGAGCCGAATCATTTTGCTGGTTGACAGGGTCTTCAGGATTTTGGATTGGGACCTCAGGGGTTTCCAGCACCTGCTTCTCCGACTCAGAGGCCTCAGGCGCCTTAGAAGAGCCGCCCACCTTTGGCATTTTACCAGTTTTGCTTTGGCCATGTGACAAGAATATAAAAGGCTTATGAGTATATGACAACAAGTTTTTTCTCAGCAAATGAAAACACTTACCCCGGATTAACAATGAAGCCAGGAAGTTGTGTTCCAATTGATTCGCCAGATGATGGAGGTGTTCCGTGATAGTTGGAGTTAGAAGAGTTAAGAGGTTGCCGCACGAGACCGGCTCATGGAAGAGATAGAGTCGGGCTATGAGGCACCTCATTGCGATGTTTCCGAGGATCTGGCATGTTGGATAAACCGGCCACAAGATCTTCAGTACCGTCACTCCGGGTCTGACGCTAGACTCATGTTGTTGTTTCTTCAAAAGAAAGTTGGGATCCGAATAAGCATGAGGGTGAGAAAATCTTACTTTCCGGATGACCCGCCGTGTTTGCTTTCTTGGCAAGGGTTCTGAGTCAGAGGAGACAGGAATTACCTCTGCTCCATTGTCCTGACTTGTCTCCACCTCATCCTAAGAGGAATCATCATCAATAAGTTGCACAAAAATAAGACGAAGGGAGTCAAGTTCTACCTCCAACTCATCTTGTTGGAGTAGCTCTTCTGTTGTTCGTTTCTTCCGGCGAGCCGGACCACGAGGCTTCACTCCTTTAGTCTTCTTAGTTGGCAAAGCTGTTATTAGTTTCCTCCTCCAGAAGATAGAATCGGCCTATATACATACATATTGCCAGTAATTTAAAAAGGGTAGGAAGCATAAAAGATAGATAAACAAGATAAAGGTTTACTTAAGGTATTTACTGCAGGAGCTGGATTAAGAATGCACAAAGGATTCAACCCCGTCTTATTGCAGGCTTCTTGAGGCTCCCCAAGCAGTGGCTTGACCATTTCATTGATCTCTTTATCAATCAAAGGTTTCTAGTTGTAGCATTGTGGGTCCTTCACGTCACCGGTGTATTGGCGCATTAAGCCGCTGCGCTGGCTCAGCGGTAAGATCCTCCATGAGACCCAGCAGTGGGTCAAGTCGACACTAGTTAAGCCATTGGCTATTAAGGACCTTATCTTTAAAAATACGTGGGCATATTGAGCATGTTCTGTGGTGATCAAACAACTAGCAAGCTCGCTGCAGGTACTTAGCTTGCAGGGGCGATAACCCGGCAAGGGATTTTCTTCACCCGGAGCAGTGTTTCTGCAATAGAACCAAGTGTTGTTTCGGCCCTTGGGATGGCTTCGCATTGCAGCTAAGGGAAAGGTTATATCTCTCTGCCTCTGGATGAAAACACCTCCAAGCTCAAGACTGGGTCCGTCTGTCATTTCAGTCTGGCAGTTGATGTAAACGAAATATTTGAAGAGATCAACAATGGGATCCTCTTGCAGATTCACTTCATAGAGTACTTGAAATTGGCACAGATTAGAGACGGAGTTGGGGCAAATATCCTAAGGATGAAGCTGGTAAAAATGCAAAGCGTCCCAGAATTTTTTTGACCCGGGTGGTGAAAAGCCACGGAGGAGGTGATCCTTGAAAATTACAACTTCACCCTCTCCGGGTTGAGGGATAGTCTCAGGACCGGGAACCTGCCAGTGGATAACTTCCTTAGCTGGTAAAACACCCATATCCACATACTCATTGAGCATGAGCTCTGAGACTTGGGAGGCAACCCAATCACAAGAAGTGGGCGTTTTAGAGATGATTGGCTGGGTTAAAAAGCTGCGGGCAAGGAATAAAAGCATGTCGGGTAAAGATTGCCATGATAAGCCACCTAAGTAATTACATGATATCTCAGCAATAATAGGCCAGTTATGACTATAAGACGGCAAACGTGTTACGGTGAGTTGTTGAGAAATTCTGAGCCGCCCTAACTATGGGGCTGAGGTGACTGTCAGGCTATTAGAATACAGCATGTTAAATTATGAAAGTATGTGCCAGCAGCGTGCTGGCGGGTCATCTAAGCAGAGACTTATTGAAGCTATTGCTAACTATGCAATTACAGATACATTGGTTAAGCCACCCGAAGCGCAAGGGCGGGTCAGTTGTCTAAAGTTCAAGATTGGTGAATTCTGCTAAGTATGGGATAAAAGATTTCGCAACTAACAGTTATATTTATGGATCTATAAGCAGTTCAAAAAAAACAATTGCTAAACCTAATGGGTGATGATGGAAGAACAAGCGGGTAGCCTATCGATCTTAGAAGGGAATATAAGTTGTTCAAGATTGACATGATACTAAAATTACTACCGTAGTATTTTTCTGGTGTTTTTAGACCAAAACTAGCCTCTGTTCAAAAGCGGTGATGAACTAAGATGAACGCCAATGAGCTCTATTCAAATAACTTAATGCATATCTGAGAAAGGGGAGATGCAGTACTAGTTTGCGGCAGAACGGAGCAAGGGCGTGTTGCTGATCCTGGCAGTGATAGGCAGATGCGACGACCTCGGCTGGGACTGGCTGGTGGAGCTCGACGGGGACGATGGAGCTCTGGTCGTGGTGGACGTCGCAAGGAAGAAGAAGGAGTGGAGGCAATGAGGTGGAAAGTGAAAAAGGAAGGCCCCCTGTGTGTATTTATAAGGAAAAAAGGGCACAGTAACAGGCATATGCGAAAGTCGAGGAAGCATGATAACTTCTACAATAGAAAGGGCGCCTCAATTTTTGGGATGGTTGGTTAATGCGAAAGATCCACTGTGATGTCATAAGGATTTTCTGAAATTATGAAGATGATATCATCCTTTCATATGGCGGGTTATGAAGAACTATTCAAGGTTAAACGTTTAGAGGAATCAAAGAAGACTCGTCAACCAGTGGGATTCAAGATTGACATGAACAAGTTCAAATCAATCTGGGGCCTAATGTTGGGGATATGACCACATGTTGTAACCCGGCCAAGAAGGGTTGGCTTAGGTTGTTGGTGACTTAGCAATGAAGCCTTAGACAGGCCCAGGAAACCAAGACACGAAGCCAGGCAGGCAGCTTACGAGGTGGGCCGATTGAGGGCCCAAGACCAGAAGATGGTGCATGACCCGAAGGTGAGCCGCCCGACTGCGACTTGCCAAAGAAGGCAAGGCGACTTAGAGCTAGGATTGGTTACGAAATATAACCCGACCCGGACTCTTGTAAGCCCAGGGCCTCGACCAGTGTATATAAAGGTGAGTCCCTATAGTGGGTAAACTTAGGTAACAATCAATCGATAGCTAGCTCAAGCGAATCTGCTCCCTTGTAATCGATACTCAAGAAATATAACACAAAGAAAGACGTAGGCTTTTGCCTCGATCGTGAGGGGCCGAACCTGGGTAAACTCGTGTCTCTCGCCCCGTTCAACCTGATAGAGGCAAAGGTGTCCCGATGTTTCGATGAGATGGTGGCTATCGTTTTCTGTGGGAGTCGACCTTGACGATCCGACTACGAACGTGCGAGACGTCACGCCTTAGCAATCGGTAAACCATCTTCTGAGGGGTTATTGACCACGCCGGAGCATGATCAACCTGACCACAAGGGTCTGTTTCCTGCGAGCAAATGAAGAACAAGCAAGAAACTGAGATTGCAATCTGGATATTGCGAATATAAGATGAAAGCTTTATTGATGAAGGTGGGGTTCTGTGACGTCTTTGTCTGGTTGTTGAACACAAACGAAGTATGTGAAGTTTCAGCTATGGCGAACTTTAATCTAAGCAAAACCCAAAGTCTAAACGGTTCCCTAAGGGCTATATATATGGAGGAAGAGGGGGGAATTTCGTGGCCCTTGGTGGAGGGGTCTGAAATCAACCCTATCTCTTATTTCCCCACACATACGAACTCTCAAATAGCAAATACTTATGTATTTCGAAATTACATGGGTCTGGCCCAGTAATAAGGTGACGCAGCACCTAGAATAGCCTCGGGACGAAATTTATGAAGTGGCATCTTGTATATTTCGTCCAAGGCTTCACGCACTCATTATGGTGGCTTCAAAGTCCTAAAATCGTCACTTGTAACTCTGTCCTTGTTCCCGTTGCGCATGCCATCATCTCCATGCTTGTTCTTGCTCCAATGTTCAACCTTCTCCAAGCTAGGCCCTTCATTTGTAAGCAAAACAAATGTATCCAATTTAGGCAGCATCATATTCTCATGAACATCAGAATCATTACCAAGAAATGAAAGTACCTGATAATTTAATTGGCGTGCGCGAGCTCTAGTAATTGGTCCAGTATATGTAGCAGTAGGGGCTGTGGGTGTAACAATGGTATTGATGTCCTCATCACAACCCCTTCAAGCTAGTCACCATAGTGATGGCCTCGCACCTAAGTCCTTTCGCTAGGGCATCTGCCGTGTTAACCCCACGACACATATGTTATCAAGTACATCAAAGGTAAGGAAAATGTTGTGGCGGACGCTTTATCCTGCAAATGCATGCTAGTTACTCAACTTGAATTGAATGTCATTGGCTTTGAGCACATAAAATACTTGTAAGAGCATGATCTTATTTTTGCTATTCCTTATACCAAATGTTTGACGCACACATATTGGGAGCGATATTATCTCAAGGATGATTATCTAATGAGAGCTAAAAAACTTTGTACACCCGAGTCTTCTCTTGATTTGTTACTTTTGCAAAAGCCTCATGAAGGAGGACTTATGGGTCACTTTGGACGCGACAAGACCTTTGCTATGCTCTCTAAGAACTACTTTTGGCCCAGGATGTTCCGCAACATCTCCCGCTACACCAACCGATGATCTACATGTCATAAAGCTAAGTCTAAAGCTCAATCCCATGGTCTCTATATGCCACTTCCTATTCCATATCAGAAATAGAAATGGCAAAGATACCGTATTTGTTGTTGTGGACCGCTTCTCTACGATTGCACATTTTATCCCATGTAACAAGATAGACGATGCTTCAAATGTTGCCAATCTCTTTTGTAGGGAAATTTTGCGTCTTCATGGAGTGCCAAAGACTATTGTCTCCGACTGATACGTCTCCGTCATATCTATAATTTTTGATTGTTTCATGCCAATATACTATAACTTTCATATACTTTTGGCAATTTCCTATATTTTTTTGGGACTAACATATTGATCCAGTGTGTAGTGTGAGTTCCTGTTTGATGCATGTTTTTGTTTCGCAGAATATCCACACCCAACGAAGTCCAAACGCGATAAAAACTTACGGATATTTTTTTGGAATATATGTGATTTTTGGGAATAAGAATCAACACGAGACGATGCTCGAGGGGCCAACAAGCCCTGGAGGCGCGCCCCCCTCCCCAGGGCGCGGCCAAGAGGCTTGTGGACACCCCGTAGGCAGTTGGTGCCCTTCTTTCGCTGCAAGAAAGCTAATATCCAGATAAAAATCATGTTAAAATTTCAGCCCAGTCGGAGTTACGGATCTTCAGGAATTTAAGAAACGGTGAAAGGCCAGAATCGGGGAGCGCAGAGACAGAAGGAAACAGATAGAGATCCAATCTCGGAGGGGCTCCTGCCCCTCCGCCGCCATGGAGGTCAAGGAAGAAGAAGAAGGAGGGGGGGCTCTCCCCCTCTCTCCCCATGGCGCTGGAACGCCTCCAGGGCAATCATCATGTGACGGCGATCTACTCCAACAACTCCGTCATATTCACCAACACCTCCATCACGTTCCCTCATCTATCTACAGTGGTCGACTCTCCGACAACCCGTTGTACCCTCTACTTGAACATGGTGCTCTATGCTTCATATTATTATCCAATGATGTGTTGCCATCCTATGATTTCTGAGTAGATTTTCGTTGTCCTATCGGTGATTGGTGAATTGCTATGATTGGTTTAATTTTCTTGTGGTTATGTTGTTGTCCTTTGGTGCCCATCATATGAGTGTGTATGTGGATCACACCATACGGTTAGTTGTATGTTGATAGGACTATGTATTGAAGGGCAAGGGTGATAGCAGCTTCAACCTACCATATGATGAGGACATCAATACCATTGTTACACCCACAGCCCCTACTGCTACATATACTGGACCAATTACTAGAGCTCGCGCACGCCAATTAAATTATCAGGTACTTTCGTTTCTTGGTAATGATTCTAATGTTCATGAGAATATGATGCTGCCTAAATTGGATACATTTGTTTTGCATACAAATGAAGGGCCTAGCTTGGAGAAGGATGAACATTGGAGCAAGAACAAGCATGGAGATGATGGCATGCGCAAGGGGAACAATAACGGAGTTACAAGTGATGATTTCAGGACTTTGAAGCCACCATAATAGGTGCATGAAGCCTTGGACGAAATATACAAGATTCCACTTCATAAATTTCGTCATGAGGCTATTCTAGGTGCTGCGTCACCTTATTATTGGGCCAGGCCCATGTAATTTTGAAATACATAAGTATAGGCTATTTTTAGAGTCCGTATGTGTGGGGAAACAAGAGATAGGGTTGATTTCGGACCCCTGCACCAAGGGCCACGAAATTCCCCCTCTGTTCCTCCATATATACAGCCCTTAGGGCACCGTTTAGACTTTGGTTTTGTTTAGATTAAAGTTCGCCATAGCTGCAACTTCGCGTACTTCGTTTGTGTTCAACGACCAGACAAAGGCATCACAGAACCCCACCTTGATCAATAATATTTCATCTGATATACGCAATATCCAGATTGCAATCTCAGTTTCTTGCTTGTTCTCCGTTTGCTCGCAGGAAACAGACACTCGTGGTCAGGTTGATCGTGCTCCGGCGTGGTCAATAACCTCACGGAGTTGGTTTAGCGATTGCTAAGGCGCGACATCCTCGCACGTTCATAGTCGGATCGTCAAAGTCGACTTCCACCAAAGCGATATCCATCATCTCATCGAAAGACGGGACACCTTTGCCTCTATCAAGTGGTATCAGAGAATTGGCGTATATGGACTCGGATTGGCAGTGAATATGTGATGGTGTTGAGGAGAATGAAGCTATGCTTGCACGTTTTATGGGTGGCTTAAATAGAGAGATTCAGACCATTCTAGAGTATAAGGAGTGTACTAATATCACTCGTTTATTTCATCTTGCTTGTAAAGCTGAACGTGAAGTGCAGGATCGACAAGCATTGGCGCGAACTAACTTTTCTGCAGGCCGACCTACATCATGGACACCGCGTGCATCTTCTACTTCAACTGCACCAGCACCTCCATCAGGTGCCACCTCCAGCCGTGATACAAGAAAGCAGGCACAACCACCACTATTTGCCAAGAGCATACCTGTCGGGCCTGCACAGAGCTCTTCTTCGTCCATGGCATCAACAGGGCACACAAGTGATATTATTTGTCGTCGTTGTAAGGGAAGAGGACATTATGCGCGAGAATGCAAATCTCAGCGTGTGATGATTGCTAATGAGGATGGTGGGTATGAGTCCGCTAGTGACTATGATGAGGAGACTTTGGCTCTTATTACACGTGAAGAACATGGTGCAGATGATTCTGATCATGAGACGCAATACATGGCTCCTGAAGATGCAGATAGGTACGAATGTTTTGTTGCTCAACGTGTTTTGAGTGTGCAGGTCACACAAGCTGAGCAAAATCAGAGACACAATTTGTTCCATACAAAGGGAGTTGTGAAGGAACGTTCTGTGCGCGTCATCATAGACGGAGGGAGCTGCAACAACTTGGCTAGCATGGAGATGGTGGAGAAGCTATCTCTCACCACAAGACCACATCCACATCCTTACTACATCCAATGGTTCAACAATAGCGGCAAGCTTAAGGTAACACGTACTGTTCGTGTGCATTTTAGTATCTCTACATATGCTGACTATGCTGATTGTGATGTGGTACCTATGCAAGCATGTTCCTTATTACTTGGTCGACCATGGCAATTTGATGAAAATTCTATACACCATGGTAGAAACAATCAGTATACTCTTGTTCATAAAGATAAAAATATTACTTTGCTTCCTATGACTCCTGATTCCATTTTGAAAGATGATATTGATAGAGCTAATAAAGCAAAACAGGAGAAAAATTAGAGTGAAAATCAGATTGTGGCAAAAGAATTTGAGCAACAAATGAAGCCTAATAGTAAACCATCTAGTGTTGCTTCTGAAATTAAATTGAAAAGTGCATGTTTACTTGCCACTAAATCTGATATTGATGAGCTAGATTTCAGCAAATCTGTTTGATATGCTTTTGTGTGCAAAGAGGCATTATTTTCATTTGAGGACGTGCCTTCCTCTTTGCCTCCTGTTGTCACTAACATTTTGCAGGAGTTCACTGATGTCTTTCCACAAGACGTGCCACCGGGATTACCTCCTATTCAAGGGATTGAGCATCAGATTGACTTAATTCCCGGTGCTTCACTGCCAAACCGTGCGCCACACCGTACCAATCCAGAGTAGATGAAGGAGATTATGCGTCAAGTACAGGAGCTTCTCGACAAAGGTTATATACGCGAATCCCTTAGTCCTTGTGATGTTCCTATTATTCTAGTGCCGAAAAAGGATGGTACATCGCGTATGTGTGTTGATTGTAGAGGCATTAATAATATTACTATTCGTCATCGTCATCCTATTCCTAGGCTAGATGATATGCTTGATGAATTGAGTGGCTCTACAATATTCTCCAAAGTTTATTTGCATAGTGGATACCATCAAATTCGTATGAAATTGGGGGATGAATGGAAAACAGCCTTTAAAACTAAGTTTGGATTATATGAGTTGTTAGTCATGCCTTTTGGGTTAACTAATGCACCTAGTACTTTCATAGATTAATGAACGAAGTTTTACGTGATTTCATTGGACGATTTGTGGTAGTCTATTTTGATGATATACTGATTTATAGCAGATCTTTGGAAGAACATTTGGAACATTTACGTGCTGTTTTTATTGCTCTACGTGATGCACGTTTGTTTGGTAACCTTGGGAAGTGCACCTTTTGAACCGACCGAGTATCTTTTCTTGGCTATGTTGTTACTCCACAGGGAATTGAAGTTGATAAAGCCAAGATTGAAGCTATTGAGAGTTGGCCGCAGCCCAAAACGGTCACACAAGTTAGGAGTTTTCTTGGCCTCGCTGGATTCTATAGGTGTTTTGTGAGAGATTTCAGCACCATTGCTGCACCTCTCAATGAGCTTACAAAGAAAGATGTGCCTTTTGTTTGGGGTACCGCATAGGAAGAAGCCTTCACAGTATTGAAAGATAAGTTGACACATGCTCCTTTACTCCAACTTCCTGATTTTAATAAGACTTTTGAGCTTGAATGTGATGCTAGTGGAATTGGATTAGGAGGTGTGTTATTACAAGATGTCAAACCTGTTGTATACTTTTCTGAAAAATTGAGTGGGCCTAGTCTGAATTATTCTACTTATGATAAAGAATTATATGCTCTTGTTCGGACTTTAGAAACATGGCAGCATTATTTATGGCCCAAAGAATTTGTTATACATTCTGATCATGAATCTTTGAAACATATTAAAAGTCAAGCTAAACTGAATCGTAGACATGCTAAATGGGTTGAATTCATTGAGACTTTCCCTTATATCATTAAACACAAGAAGGGTAAAGAAAATGTTATTGCTGATGCATTGTCTCATCGTGCTATACTATGCTTTCACAACTTGACTTCAAAATATTTGGTTTGGAGACCATCAAAGATCAATATGTGCATGATGCTGATTTTAAAGATGTATTGCAGAATTGTAAAGAAGGGAGAACATGGAACAAGTTCGTTGTTAATGATGGATTTGTGTTCCGTGCTAACAAGCTATACATTACAGCTAGCTCTATTCGTCTTTTGTTGTTGCAGGAGGCGCATGGAGGAGGATTAATGGGACACTTTGGCGTGAAGAAGACGGAGGACGTACTTGCTACACATTTCTTTTGGCCAAAGATGAGACGGGATGTTGAGCGTTTTATTGCTCGCTGCACTACATGTCAAAAAGCTAAGACACGACTCAATCCTCATGGTTTATATATGCCTTTGCCTGTACCTAGTGTTCCTTGGGAGGATATATATATGGACTTTGTTTTAGGTTTACCTCGAACAAAGAAGGGGAGGGATAGCATATTTGTTGTCGTGGATAGATTCTCGAAAATGGCACACTTTATACCATGTCATAAAAGCGATGATGCTGTTAATGTTGCTTATTTGTTCTTTCGTGAAATTATTCGCTTGCATGATGTGCCCAATACTATTGTTTTCGATCATGATACTAAATTTCTTAGCCACTTTTGGAGATGTTTATGGGCTAAATTGGGGACTAAACTGCTTTTTAGTACTACTTGTCACCCCCAAACTGATGGACAAACTGAAGTAGTCAACAGAACATTGTCTACTATGCTTAGGGCTGTTTTGAAGAATAATAAGAAAATGTGGGAAGAATGCTTGCCTCATATTGAATTTGCTTATAATCGTTCATTGCATTCTACTACTAAGATGTGCCCTTTTGAAATTGTGTATGGTTTCCTACCTCGTGCACCTATTAATTTGTTGCCTCTTCCATCTTCGAAGAAGGTTAATTTTGATGCTAAACAACGTGCTGAATTGATTTTAAAAATGCATGAGTTAACTAAGGAAAACATTGAGCGTATGAATGCTAAATATAAACTTGCTGGAGATAAGGGTAGAAAACATGTTGTGTTTGCACCTGGAGATCTTGTTTGGCTACATTTGCGTAAGGATAGATTTCCTGATTTGCGCAAATCAAAGCTAATGCCTCGTGCTGATGGTCCTTTTAAGGTATTGGAGAAAATAAATGATAATGCATATAAACTTGAGCTGCCGGCAGATCTTGGGGTTAGTCCCACTTTTAACATTGCAGATTTGAAGCCTTATTTGGGTGAGGAAGATGAGCTTCCGTTGAGGACGACTTCATTTCAAGAAGGGGAGGATGATGAGGACATAAATACCATTGTTACACCCACAGCCACTACTGCTACATATACTGGACCAATTACTAGAGCTCACGCACGCCAATTAAATTATCAGGTACTTTCATTTCTCGGTAATGATTCTAATGTTCATGAGAATATGATGCTGCCTAAATTGGATACATTTGTTTTGCTTACAAATGAAGGGTCTAGCTTGGAGAAGGATGAACATTGGAGCAAGAACAAGCATGGAGATGATGGCATGCGCAAGGGGAACAATAACGGAGTTACAAGTGATGATTTCAGGACTTTGAAGCCACCATAATAGGTGCATGAAGCCTTGGATGAAATATACAAGATTCCACTTCATAAATTTCATCCCGAGGCTATTCTAGGTGCTGCGTCACCTTATTATTGGGCCAGGCCCATGTAATTTCGAAATACATAACTATAGGCTATTTTTAGCGTCCGTATGTGTGGGGAAACAAGAGATAGGGTTGATTTCGGACCCCTCCACCAAGGGCCTCAAAATTCCCACCCCCTCTTCCTCCATATATACAGCCCTTAGGGCACCGTTTAGACTTTGGGTTTTTTTAGATTAAAGTTCACCATAGCTGCAACTTCGCGTACTTCGTTTGTGTTCAATGACAAGACAAAGGCGTCACAGAACCCCACCTTGATCAATAAAGCTTTCATCTTACATTCGCAATATCCAGATTGCAACCTCAGTTTCTTCCTTGTTCTTCGTTTGCTCGCAGGAAACAGACCCTTGTGGTCAGGTTGATCGTGCTCCTGCGTGGTCAATAACCTCTCGGAGTTGGTTTAGCGATTGTTAAGGCACGACGTCCTCACACGTTCGTAGTCGGATCGTCAAATTCGACTTCCACCAAAGCGATATCCATCATCTCACCGAAAGACGGGAAACCTTTGCCTCTATCAGCATAGAAATTGATGCATACGGAATTGAAGGGGGGCCAATATATCTTAATGCTATGGTTGGGTTTTACCTTAATGAACGTTAGTAGTTGTGGATTCTTTCTAATAGTTCCAATCATAAGTGCATAGAATTCCAAGTAAGGGATGACATGCTAGCAGTGGCCTCTCCCCCGTAAAACTTGCTATTGGTCTAGTAACGTAGTCAATTGCTTAAGGGCAATTCCGCAACTCCTACCACCACTTTTCCACACTCTCTATACTAAATTAATTGTTTATTTATCTAAGCAGCCCCTAGGTTTATTACATGCTCTTTATTATCTTGCAAACCTATCCTACAACACCTACAAAATACTTCTAGTTTCATACTTGTTCTGGGTAAAGCGAACATTAAGCGTGCATAGAGTTGTATCGGTGGTCGATAGAACTTGAGGGAATATTTGTTCTACCTTTAGCTCCTCATTGGGTTCGACACTCTTACTTATCGAAAGAGGCTACAACTGATCCCATATACTTGTGGGTTATCAGGACCTTTTTCTGGTGCCGTTGCCGGGGAGCAATAGCGTGGGGTGAATATTCTCGTGTGTGCTTGCTTGCTTTATTCTAAGTAGATTCTATTTGCTATTCTTAGTTGTTTTATATCTTTAGTTATGTATATGGAACATGAAATACCAAAAAAATAGGTGTACTTGCTACTTATGGAGATGGGGAACCTCCTAATATGTGGAAAATATTAAACACTACTTTGATAATCCTGCGAAAACCCCATTCAACTTGATAATGGGAGACATGTTGGATCAACGTGAATACTTTAGGGATTATCGCTTGACTCTAAAAGGGAAACTATTATGGGATCAAATTCATATGTTGCATTGGTATGCTTGGAACTTATGCCTGATATGATTATACTTGTTGTTGTAGGATGAAGGCTCCACACCTTCCCTTTTCATTTAAATTTAATGATAATGAAACCTTGGCTTCTTATGCTAATGGTATATATGATTACTATGATGTGGAACAAATAGAAGAGTTCGTTGCTTTTAAGAGTGCTTATGAAATTGAATCTTTGTTTGAAAAGTGTGAAAATATTGATGATGTTGTTTACAAACCTGGAAATTATGCTATACTTAAATATTGCTATGAGAAAATATAATGCCGATATTAATGAGTTTATTGATAAAGTCTCCTCTATCCAAGAAGAGACTAGTATTTTGCAGGAACCTATGGAAGAAGAAATTGATGACACTGTGAGCTCATTGGATGAAAATGATGAGGAGGAGAGCGAAGAACAAAAGGAGGAAGAGCGGATTGATCACCCGTGCCCGCCTTCTAATAAGAGTAACTCTTCAAATCATACATTATTTAATTTCCCTTTGTGCTTACCGAAGGATGATTGCTAATATAATTGCTATGATCCCTTGGATTCATTTGAAATATCCCTTTTTGATGAACTTGATGCTTGCTATGCTTGTGGCCATGATGCCAATATGAATTATGATTATGGAGATGAACTTGCTATATTTCCTTATGTTAAGAATGAAATTGTTGTTATTGCGCCCCACGCATTATAGTCCTATTATCTTTTTAGATTCTCCCAACTACACTATACCGGAGAAGTTTGCGCTTATTAAGGATTATATTGATGGGTTGCGTTTTACCATTACACGTGATGATTTTGATAGATATAATATGCATGTGCTTGCTGCTCTTACTTGCAATTATTATGAGAGAGGAACTACAACTCCACCTCTCTATGTTTCCAATACAATAAAATTGCAAGAAACTGTTTATGCTATGTATTGGACTTTACTTGATGTGCATGAATTGTCTTTTATGACATGCCGATGCATAGGAAAAGAGGTAGACTTTGTCACTGCATGATATATGTTGCTTTGCGCTCACTAATAAATTACAAATCATTATTAACTAAAATTGGTTTTGATATACCTTGGGATTCAGGTGGATCCATTACTTGAGCACTATATGCCTAGCTTAATAGCTTTAAAGAAAGCGTTGCCAGGGAGACAACCCAGAAGTTTTAGCGAGTCATTTTATTCTTTTCTGTGCTTTTATAAAGTTTAAACAAAAAAATATAGAGGGGAGCATAAAACTTTTCAAAAAGAAAAGTGAAAGTAAGACAGACGAGCACCATTGAAGTGGGGGAGCCCCTTGAACTTTGTTCATGCCCATGGAAACTTTGAAAATCTTGAATTACAGAAACTTTTCAAGAAAAATAACTATCCCCTTTGCAAAAATCCATTGTATTATAAAAATAATCTGCCAAGATTTGCCTTTATGATGATTAGATTGCTTGCTTGGTATGTGCGGTGCAAAAACAGAAACTTTTGCGCATTAACATAATTGATCTGAGTTGTTGGAACATGATAAATTCTTGAATTTTTTACACAGTACTTCTATATAAATTGTTTACTTTGTCCTAATATTTTAGTATTTTTGGAGTTACAGAAGTATGGTGAATGTTCAGATTACTACAGACTGTCATGTTTAAGACAGATTCTATTTTTTGATGCATTGTTTTGCTAGTTTTGATGAAATTGTCTATTTTATCGGTAGTATAAGCCATAGAGAAGTTATAATATGGTAGCTACAATGCAAAAACAAAATATGAATGGGTTTGCAACTATACTTAAAGTGGTGATTTGTTTTATTATACTAACAGATCTCACAAGGGTTTTGTTAAGTTTTGTGTGACTGAAGTTTTCAAGTTTTGGGTGAGATCATGATGGATGAAGGAATAAGGAGTGGCAAGATCCTAAGCTTGGGGATGCCTGAGGCACCCCAAGGTAATATTCAAGGACTCCCAAGCAACTAAGCTTGGGGGTGCCACGGAAGGCATCCCCTCTTTCTTCTAACTACCATCGGTAATTTTACTTGGAGCTACATTTTTATACGTCACATGATATGCGTAAATCTTGGAGCGTCTTTTGTGTATATTTTCCCTTTTTATTTATGCACCATACTGGTATGAGATAGTCCTTGGTTGATTTATAGAATGCTCTTTGCACTTCACTTATATCTTTTGAGTATGGCTTTATAGAATGCTTCATGTGATTCACTTATATCATTTGAAATTTGGATTGCTTGTTTCTCTACACATAAAAAACCACCATTTGTAGAATGCTCTTTTACTTGACTTATATTAGTTAGAGCATGGGCATATCTTTTGTAGAAGAATTAAACTCTCGGGCTTCGTTTTATCTATTTAGAGATTTGACATGAATTGGTCATTCGCATGGTTAGTCATAAAATCCTATATAAAACTTGTAGATCACTGAATACGATATGTTTGATTCCTTGCAATAGTTTGCGACATAAATATGGTGATATTAGAGTCATGCTAGTGAGTAAATGTGGATTGGTATAAATACTTGTGTTAAGGTTTGTGATTCCCGAAGCATGCACGTATGGTGAAACGTTATGTGATGAAGTCGGAGCATGATTTATATTTGATATTCTTCCTTATGAGTGGTGGTCGGGGACGAGCGATGGTCTTTTCCTACCAATCTATCCCCCTAGGGGCATGTGTCTTAGTACTTTGCTTCGATAGATAATAAATTTTTGCAATAAGTATGTGAGTTCTTTATGACTAATGTTGAGTACATGAATTATACACACTCTCACCCTTCCACCATTGCTAGCCTCTCTAGTACCGCGCAACTTTTGCCGGTGCATTAAACCCACCATTTTCCCTTCCTCAAAACAGCCACCATACCTACCTATTATGGCATTTTGATAGCCAATCCGAGATATATTGCCATGCAACTTCCATCATCATCATATACATGACTTGAGCATTCATTGTCATATTGCTTTGCATGATCGTAAGATAGCTAGGATGATATTTTCATGGCTTGTCCGTTTTTTGATATCTTTGCTATGCTAGATCATTGCACATCCTGGTACACTGCTAGAGGGATTCATATAGAGTCATACTTTGTTCTAGATATCGAGTTGTAATATTGAGTTATAAGTAAATAAAAGTGTGATGATCATTATTATTAGAGCATTGTCCCAGTGAGGAAGATGGATACTATGATTCCATCACAAGTCAGGATGAGACTCCAGACGAAAAATAAAAAATAAATAAAAAGAAAAAAGAAAAAAGGGAGTGCAAAAAAAGAGAAAAG
This sequence comes from Triticum aestivum, assembly GCF_018294505.1. NCBI lineage: Eukaryota > Viridiplantae > Streptophyta > Magnoliopsida > Poales > Poaceae > Triticum > Triticum aestivum. Next base: position 201,796,886 of record NC_057807.1, on the reverse strand, counting down.
AAACAAAAAAAGAGAGAAAAGAGAGAAGGGGCAATGCTACTATCCTTTTACTACACTTGTGCTTCAGAGTAGCACTGTGTTGTTCATATAGAGAGTCTCTTAAGTTATCTCTTTCATATACTAGTGGGAATTTTCATTATAGAACTTGGCTTGTATATTCCAATGATGGGCTTCCTCAAATGCCAAGGTCTTGATGAGCAAGCAAGTTGGATGCACACCCAATTAGTTTTCAGTTTGAGCTTTCATACACTTATAGCTCTTAGTGCATCTGTGTGGCACCCTGGCTCAGAGAGACCGGAACGCACCGTATTCCAGCTAGGGATCGAGGTAAATCTCTGGAATATAGCACTGCTTGGCATAGAACAAATCAGTTCTTCATTACAATCGATATGGGTACAAGGGGATTACATTGGCACGACGACACTATGCCTGGCAGGGTTGCTCTATGCAAGCAGCAGAACAACTCATAGCAGTGGAATAAATTCTAGTAGCAGAACAATGATGACGACGATGGACTCCACTCTGTAGGGACTCTGGCTGGAACATTTATCCTAGCTCGCAAACTCAAGATCCTCGGCAAACAAGCAAGCAGACAAGGCATGACACGCCAGGTAGTACATTGAATATACTTGCAAGCTCACAGCAACCAAAGAAACCAAGACAAACAACAGCATGGCAATTACAGGTTACTTAGCAAGGATGAACATGATACAGCTAGAACAATATGAACATGGCATGAACATGGTGAACAAGATAGCACTAGAACAATACCAGAAGAGCATGTCATGAACATATGATGATACTAGCATGCAACATGTTAACAATATCATGCGCCAACTTACTTTGTTCGGGGTTACCTCGTAACCACCACATGAATCTCTTACCATCATGGTCGTCACATGATCATCTCAGGATCAAATCAAGCTTGGCATTAACAATACCGTAGTGACCACAAGACCACAAGGAGCTTGATCTTTACCCTTGATTCTCGCATAACACCATAAATCTCAACCATATTCGTATCCCCAATACCATGGTGATCCTCTCGCGATCACATAAGGATAAATTATTTCCATCATTGTCGGTGCAACAAACCCTGGGTCTGTTGCCCAGACTGTGCACAGGCTCAAAAGGAAGATTGCAACGCCAAGATCGGGCCAAGAAAGGAGGATCAACTCCTTTGGAAGACCCAAGTACATATCAAGAAGGCCAAGATGAGCCAGAGAAGCAAGATAATGCCAAGGAAAGAACCACCCTTGTCGGGCAGGCAAGCCTGGCAGGGTTGGGCTTTGCACCAGAAGCATACTTCCATATCGTTCCGACAGGCCCTACCGGGATTTGCGGAGGCAACTACACCACCGCTCCACCTCATGAGCGACGCAAGTCACAGGTCAGTGTGGTGTCAAGCCCCAAGATGACTAAGTGGCTGCTTTTCGCCACATGGCAGCCACTTTCTACAGCAACACCTCCATGTGACACCCGTCCTGGGACGTGTCAAGCAAGCAGGCATGAAGCTAGAAAAATAGCCCGACAAGGGTTGCCGGGCACGCTATGATGTGACACTAGACGGTGCATTTAATGTGCCCTGTCAGCCTGTAGAGTTAGGTATGATAGCATTGTTTGCTATCTAATCAGTACGCAAAGACTGATTTTCCACCGTTGTAACCCCTTGATCTATAAAAGGAGGCCCATGGCAAACGTAAAAAGGGTTCGATCCGCGAGGTTGCCAAGCTCAGGCCCTCACGTACCCATACGCACGTAGCCACTTTTCCTAAGGCAACCCTGCCGGGAAAGTGCATTGCATCCAAAACCACCTTTTCCACCATCAATCCACCAAAGCAAGAGTAGGTTTTTATGCCTCATGGCGGCCGGAACCTGGGTAAAATTGCCCGTGTGATCCCCGGCGCAGTACATGACGCTTCTCCGCTCTTTTTGCAACATGCCCATCCCCCCACCGAACCAAAAGGGGCTCGTAGCCCCATAGGTGGACATGGTTTCCCGCGACATCTTTGTCATGCCAGGTAGGGGAATCACTTGTGCGAACCCGAGAGCGTCAGTAGCGCGTCATCTTCATCGCCATTTTCATCATCGGCGGCGTAATCGACTATGGTGCCTAAGAAGAAGCCCAGAGCTGTGAATCACCCGTCGACCTCAAGGGCTCCGCCGCCCGCGACCTCCAACGTCACGGGAAATGAGGGGATGCATGAGGATGCGGATGTTGCAGGAGGCGTGGTCAAAGTAGGAGGCGTTGTCACCACCATCCACGTGGCCGAAGCAGAAGCTAGAGGCGCCGGGGAAGGACAACATCAACAACATCCCAATGGCCACGCTCCTCGAGGTATGGGTGGGGAGACTACTTTACCAGCACCCTCTCTCCTCGCCGACGGGCACAGGGCAGTGGTGGCGCTCCTTCTGAGGCGAACCGCAACCATCTGGCCACCCCTGCCACGGGTTCGACCGCGAGGCATGCGCCACCTCTAGAACAAGCTAACCCGGCTACAGTATCCAACAAAGCTGCCGGCCCTCAAGCGCCTCTACTGCATGACCATGTTGTCCAAGTGGCTGGCTCACGATAGCGAGGGTGCGACGCGGTAGACACCGGTGCCATCAGGAGCAGAGCGACATAACGGTCTTTATCATCTTCACCCATGCCAAGCACCCCCTCAAAGGCCATGGCGCGGGCCTAGTTGCTGTTGAGATTCCCACGAGCGGCTGATTAGATAGATGAGCGACGAGCCACCATCCAAAGCTTGATTGGTTTCACTGAGGCGGGAGGATTGCAGTGCGCTGGCCCGCCACGACCTTCCCAGGCGACGGCAACGGCTAGTGCGGCTGGCCACACGAAAGGGGTTGCCCCCACGGTGCAATCCCCACCTCGTCAAGCGGTACGAGTGCCATGTAACCAAGAAGCTGATGATGTCTCGATGCCTCCTCTGACCCTCGAGCATGTCAAGAACCATGGCGAGCCCCAGAGGGCAGGCAGCGCGCCGTCATCGAGCGGCGTCACGATGACCACCGCCAACCCAATGGGTTTGACGGCCCCAATGTCGACGAGCCCACGCTCAGAAATGGCGGGTGCCTACCTTTCGAGGTCGGGTGCCCTTCCTACACCCGTGAGCTACAGCAAGTCCGTTGGCCATCCACTCGCACGTTCAAGCCAGAGATACCCAAGAAGTATGATGGAAGGTTGAACCCGGCAGAGTTCTTGAGCATCTACACCATCGTTGTTCAGGCTGCGAGGGGAAGAGCTGAGAAGGTATTTGCCAACTATTTCCCTTTGGCACTCAAGTATAATGTGAGGTCTTGGCTGATGCACCTGCCGGAGAACTCCATTTCGTCTTGGGCTGGCCTGTGCATTGACGGGGGTGCATCTTTGCACTCCTCTCACCGCCAACTTAAACAGTGGGCACGTGAAGTCAATGCCGTGGACCCAGTGGCAAGTTCATGGAAACCGCTCAAATGGTCACGCATGCCCATCATATTTGATGACGAGGATCACCCTGACCGCACCACTGCGGTAGGGTGATTGCCGTTGTTGGTCTCCCCAATGATCCGCAACCTCAAGGTCACAAAAATGTTGGTTGATGGCGGGGCTGGGTTGAATCTGATTTCCCCACAAGTTCTCAGCAAGCTCTAGATGGCAGAGGAAGAGCTTAAGGCTACTAGCACGTTTCAAGGAGTTAATCCAGGCAGGAGCCGTCCTAAGGGAAAGATCTGTTGCCAGTGATGTTTGTGGTGAGTTGAACTACCGGCCTGAGAAGATTGTGTTTGATGTGGTCGACCTCCCCCTGCCGTACAATGGGATTCTTGGGCACCCGGCCCCGGCCAAATTCATGGCATCCCACTATGCCTACAACACCTTGAAGATGCCAGGCCCAATGGGCGTCATTTTCGTTCCATCAGATAAGAAAGACGCAATGATATGCGTAGATAAGATGTATCGGGATGCTGTCGTGGCAGAGACCACCGTAGCTGCCGTGCCCACCAAGGAAAGCAAAGGAAAGAAGAAGGATAGTAAGGATGTCAGCAAGGAATCCGGCAAGCGTGCCCCTACTGAGTGCACAACACCCGTTGATGATGTGCCGGAGAGTTCCAACAGTAAGAGTGCCAAGGCTATTGCACCTGATGTGAAAAAAGTCCCGGCAGGGCTGGCTGGTGCTGATGGTACTTTTACTAGCAGTGCCACCTCGATGACAAATAGGAAAGTGCGCTCGTTGCCTTCCTGCGGGTGAATATCAATGTGTTTGCCTAGCGACCATCGGATATCCTCGGTGTTCCCAGGGAGGTAATCGAGCACCACCTTGCTGTGTGCCCACATGGTCGACCCGTTAAGCAGAAGGTCTGAAAGCAAGCCTTGGACCGGCAGCAGTTCATTGCCGAGGAGATTAAGAAATTTGAGGCAGCTGGTTTGGTCAGAGGAGTACTGCATCCAACATGGTTAGCAAACCCAAGGGTTATGCGCAAGGCTAATGGGAAGTGGAGGCTTTGCATTGACTTCATGGATTTGAACAAGGCATGCCTGAAGGACCCGTTCCCCTTGTCACGCATTGATCAGATTGTGTATTCCACTTCCGGGTGTGATCTGCTCTCCTTTCTGGATGCCTATTCTGGATACCATCAGATATTCATGTCCAAGGAAGATGTGGAGAAGACCTCATTCATCACCCCATGTGGCACATACTGCTTTGTGCGCATTCCTTTCGTGTTGGAGTGTCAGGTCCACTTTTGCAAGAGCAGTCTAAATTGGTTTCGAGCCACAGTTGCACAGGAACATTGAAGCTTATATGGATGACATTGTGGTCAAGACCAAGGACAAATCAACCCTCATCCAGGATTTGGAAGAAACATTTGCTAATTTGCGCAAGATCAATTTGAAGCTAAACCCGGAGAATTGTGTGTTTGGTGTTCCCTCCGGCAAGCTGCTTGGTTTCTTTGTGTCCCACCGCGGAATCAAGGCCAACCCAGATAAAATCAAGGCCATTGGGAAAATCCAAGAACCCAAGATAGCTAAGGAGGTGAGGCATTTCACGGGGTGCATTGCCGCGCTTAGCAAGTTCATCTCCAAGTTTGCCGAGCGCGCTTGCTGTTCTTCAAAATTTTGAAGAAGGCAGGGCCTATGAAGTGGACCCCGGAAGTAGATGCAGCATTGCAAGATTTGAAGACTTACTTATCTTCCGTGCCCACTTTGGTTGCACCAAAACCACAAGAACTGTTGCTACTGTATCTAGCAACAACTAATCAAGTGGTCAGCGTAGCATTGGTGGCGCAACGGGAAGTAAAGGAGACAGCAACCTCAGAAGATGTCCTACCAAGGGAAGAAACAGAGAACATCCCAACAAGGTCAGATACAGATCAGGACAAAGAGAAGCACGGCAGCGGAGACAACCCCAAGGATGCGGCAAGGAAGAAAGTGGTGCAGCGCCCAGTATACTTCATCAGCTCTCTGTTGCAGGGGGCTAGATCCAGGTATTCTGGTGTGCAAAAGTTGATTTTTGGCCTCATCATGGCCTCAAGGAAACTACACCACTACTTCCAAGCCCATGAGATCACGGTCGTCACTCGCTTTCGGTTGCAAAGGATACTCCAGAACCCAGAGGCTACCGGCAGAATAGTGGAATGGGCGTTGGAGTTATCCAGCTTTGGCTTGAAGTTTGAAAGCATATCAATAGATTAGAACAGGGCATTGGTAGAGTTTATTGCAGAATGGATGCCAACCCCTAACGAGGAAGCGCTAGAAATAGTTATCCCTGGCAAGGAATCACCCCAAGAATGGATCATGTATTTTGATGGTGCCTTCTCCTTGCAAGGTGTAGGGGGCGATGTGCTTCTCATTGCTCCCACTGGAGAGCACTTGAAGTATGTTGTCCAGATGAACTTTCCCCAGGAGGAGGCATCCAACAATAGAACTGGGTATGAAGGGCTCCTTGCCAGGCTGAGGATTGCCACAGAATTGGGAATCAAGAAGGTGATCATTCGAGGAGACTGACAGCTTGTGGTGAGACAAGTCAACAAGGATTACCAAAGTCCAATGATGGAGGCATACGTCAAGGAAGTGAGAAGATTAGAGGAGCGCTTTGACAAGCTGCAAACAGACACGCACCCCGTGCGGAAAACAGCATAGCTGATCGCCTGTCGAAGTGTGTTGCGCAGAAGCTTCCTGCGGAACGAGGAACTTTTGTTCTCCCTCTTACTCAACCCTCTGTATCCCCGACAACAATGGCCCGAAAGAGGAGGAAATTGGACTCCGATAAGCCTCTCCCGGTAGAGCCTCCCAGGGCTCCTGGCGGGGACCCTACCGGAAACAACTCCCCTTCAACTGTCGGGTCGCACCCTCCTGCTGGTCCACTAGGTCCCCGCGGTCAAGAGATGCACCCCCACGAATGAGGAGGTGCCGCTAGTCCTTGTTGCCGAGCCTCAGGCTCCCACTTGGGCAAGGCACATAGTCCATTTCCTCCAAACTGGAGAACTTCCCGAAGAGCAAAAGAAGCAGAAAGAGTAGCCCGGAGGGCCAGTATGTACCAGTTTTTCGGTGACACTCTATACAGAAGGAGGTCCAATAGTGTAAAATTGAAGTGCATTTGCCAGGAAGAGGGAAAGGAATTGCTGGCATAAATACACAAAGGCATGTGCGGCTCCCACATTGGATCAAGGGCTTTACTTGGGAAAGCATTCCGGCAAGGATTCTATTGCCCATAGCCCTCCAAGATGCGGTCGAGCTAGTCACCGAGTGTGAAGCTTGTCAGTAACATTCCAAGAACATCCATCCGCCAGCCCAAGCACTTCAGACAATCCCTTTGTCTGGTCGTTTTCGGTCTAGGGGCTCGATATCCTTGGCCCTTTCCCCCGAGCTGCCGGGGGATTTGAATTCTTCTTCATTGCAATTGACAAGTTTACAAAGTGGCCGGAAGTAGCTGCCGCGAGGAAGGTGACTGTCCAATCAGCTATCAAGTTCTTGAAAGATTTGGTGTGCCACTTTGGAGTTCCTGCCCGGATCATCACTGACAACGGCACCCAATTCACGAGCTGCGCCTTCATGCAATATGTTCATGCCCTTAGAAGCAAGATCTCATTTGCCTCTGTTGCACATCCCAGAAGCAATGGACAAGCTGAGAGGGTGAACACTGAAGTGCTATGGCGACTCAAGACAAGAACATTTGATAAGCTGCTGAGTGCGGTAGGCGATGGATCGATGAGCTGCCAGTGGTCTTCTGGTCCCTCAGAACGACACCAAATCAGGCTACCGGGAAGACTCCCTTCTCCTTAGTCTATGGGGCAGAAGCACTTATCCCCAGGAACTCATTTATGGGTCACCTCGAGTACTTGCCTAGGATGAAGTAGCACAGGAACAGCACCGGCGTGATGCCGTTGTGCTTCTCGAGGAGAAACATCTCTGGGCTGCTACGCGTGCTGCACGCTACCAACAAGCCATGCGCCGCTATCATAGCCGCAGGTTCATGCCCGATGTTTTGAGGAAGGTCGCCTTGTCCTTAGGCGCGTTCACTCCACCAAGGGTGCAAACAAGTTATCACCAAAGTGGGAAGGCCCTTACCGGGTAGTACGAGTCACCAGACCTGGCGCAGTCTGTCTGGAGACCGGAGATGGCATTCAATTGCAAAACTCATGGAATATTGAGCATCTCCACAAGTTCTACCCATAAGGGGCGACTGTTGGGCCCTGCTCGGCAGCCACCCTTTTGTACAGGCCTTATCTCAATTGCATGTAACCCCTTGTACAAAGCCAGGCGTAGACCCTGAGAAATAGAGAAATAAATGAAGCGCTGGGGGGCCCCCGACAAGTGCATGCATGCATAATCATATCATGAGCATTGCATGTTCAGGTAGATAAGATCGCATCTAGCATCATCTTCATGCATAAACTGCAGGCTCCTATCATGGACTCAGTCCCCAAGAGGATATGAGAAGACAAGCCAAAAATGTGGTCTCCGGCAAGCCAAACAGATAAGTTCATCCTCTTATACATATGTGTTCTGTAAGTAAAGGCTTGTGCATAAGAAAACTATGCTAACCCCTTTGAAACTTGGGTGCTCCCACCACCCTTGGACTCGAACGCTGCTTCGGTCAGGGTGGTTGCAGTGGCCTTTGATGGATAAGGACCGGCAGGGGGCTGGTCCCTCTGTGTGGTTTGTGCCCGGTAGGCTTACTTCCCGGCAACAACACAAAGGGTACCGGCAGGATAGCCTGCCAGGAGAAACTCGTTTATCTAAAAATATAGAGGCATCCTGCCTGTGCATGGACATACACATGCACGAGTCCCCGACAAGGTTCATCTTTTTCATTAATATGCAGATCAAACAAGTATAGACCTTACAGACACACACATGGATTCGAGAGATTACATTATTTGAACTAAAGTTTGGCAAATGCCTACAGATTTAAGGTTGAAAAAAGATAAGTGCCCTGTAATGCCATTTCTTGTCCCTCTCTTGCCAGTCACGGCAGGTGAAGGCGAGGAGGGCAAAAGGAGCGCCTAGGCGGGAACCTAGCACGACCCCGTCGGGCTCCAGGAGAGGTAGCCTGGCGGGGATGCGAGGGCACCGACGAAGGCGACGATGGAGAACATGGCGAAGACGACTAGTCAACTGCCACCACTAGGGCCAGCAGGACACGGCAAGGCTAACAGAGCTGCAGCCCGAGAGGAAGCCTGTCGGGGTCCAGCTGGAAGGCTGTCGGAGGAGACAAAGGCACCACCTCCACCTCTGCTCCCCACTCCCCGGCAAATCACCTTGCCGAAGAGGAGGTGCAGATGCAGATGATGGTGTTGCCGCCTGACGATGACAGTGCGGGTGGTGTTCAGTCTGGCGTCGCCCTCCCGGTCGACACCGTCGTCATTGCCGTCACTGTCCTCCTCGTCGTTGTCGCTTGAGGATGAGCTTTCGTCGTTGGTCGAGCTCTCCGCGCAGCACCCTAAGCGAGCACCCGAGCTCCCAAAGACCTTGACCGAAAGGAAACCGTCCTCCATTAACTTGAAATGGAGGATGTGCCCTTCTGACAAGCTATGGGCACGAGCAAAGGTCTTCCAGCCTTGACGGAAGTACATGACGTGAGGGAACGGGAAGTCTACGTCAGCATGAATGTTTCCATTCCTGCAGCCCCTCATGTGCAGCCTCAACGCGCGCAGCTACTCAAGCTCCATCACCCTCTCAAAGGGGGTAGGAAGACGGAGGCGACTATGTGGGGGCTTGTACAGCCTGATGATGGGCTAGTCTTCGACGTGGCCTTCCATCGGAGGAGGAGGAGCCTCCGGTAGGGGCATGGCGGGAGTGCCGCCCCGTCGTCCTCCTCCCCGACCGCTACGAC